>NW_018128120.1:456891-476542 GCF_001952655.1 Monopterus albus
TAAAAGAATGGCGTGAGGAATTCAGACAGAAGTTGAGACAGGCTTTGGGTGGTCAGGAAGAACTTCCAGATGACTGGGAAACTACATCAGAAGTGATCAGGGAGACAGGTAGGAAGGTGCTAGGTGTGTCATCTGGAAGGAGGAAAGAAGATAAGGAAACATGGTGGTGGAACGAGGAAGTACAGGACAGCATTCAGAGGAAGAGGCTAGCTAGAAAGAAGTGGGACATAGAAAGGACTGAAGACGGTAGACAGGATTACAAGGAATTGCAGCGTAGAGTGAAGAGGGAGGTGGCAATGGTCAAACAGAAAGCATATGATGAGTTGTATGCCAGGTTAGACACGAGGGAAGGTGAAAAGGACTTGTACAGATTAGCGAGACAGAGAGATAGAGATGGGAAGGATGTGCAACAGATAAGGGCGATTAAAGACAGAGATGGAAAGGTGCTAACAAGTGAGGAGAGTGGGCAGAGAAGATGGAAGGAGTATTATGAGGAACTGATGAATGAGGAAAATGAGAGGGAAAGAAGGGGGGAAGAGGTGAATATTGTAGAGCAGGAAGTAGCAAAGATTAGAAAGGATGAGGTGAGGAAGGCTCTGAGGAGAATGAAGAGTGGAAAGGCTGTTGGTCCAGATGACATACCTGTAGAGGTGTGGAAGTGTCTAGGAGAGACAGCAGTGGAGTTTCTATCTAGTTTATTCAACAGGATTGGAGAAGTATAGAGATGGTCAGAAGGAGCTGCATTGCGTCTTTGTGGATTTAGAGAAAGCGTACGACAGAGTACCGAGAGAGGAGCTATGGTACTGTATGAAGATATCAGGAGTTGCAGAGAAGTACGTCAGACTAATTCAGGATATGTATGAGAGGAGTACGACAGTAGTGAGATGTGCTGTAGGTCAGACAGAGGAGTTCAAGGTGGAGGTGGGGCTACATCAAGGATCGGCTTTGAGTCCCTTCTTGTTTGCTATGGTGATGGACAAGTTGAAAGATGAGGTCAGACAGGAATCTCCCTGGACAATGATGTTTGCAGATGACATTGTGATCTGTAGTGAGAGCAGAGAGCAGCTGGAGGAACACCTGGAAAGGTGGAGGTCTGCTCTGGAAAGAAGAAGAATGAAAGTCAGTCGTGGTAAGACAGAATACATGTGTATGAACAAGAGGGAGGGAGGTGGAACAGTGAGGTTACAGGGGGCTGAGGTCAAGAAGATTTGGGGTCAACAGTCCAGTGCGACGGGGAGTGTGGGAAAGAGGTGAAGAGGCGAGTGCAGGCAGGTTGGAGTGGGTGGAGAAAGGTGTCAGGAGTGTTGTGTGACAGAAGAGTGGCAGCAAGAATCAAAGGAAAGGTGTACAAGACAGTAGTCAGACCAGCTATGCTGTATGGGTTAGAGACTGTAGCAGTGAGGAAAAGACAAGAGGCAGAGATGGAGGTAGCAGAGATGAGGATGTTGAGGTTCTCTTTAGGAGGGACCAGGATGGACAGGATTAGGAATGAGCACATCAGAGGGACAGCTCAGGTCGGCTGTTTTGGGGACAAGGTCAGAGAGGCCAGATTGAGATGGTTTGGACATGTGCAGAGGAGGGATAGTGGTTATATTGGTAGAAGGATGTTGGAGATGGAGCTGACAGGCAAGAGGTCAAGAGGAAGGCCATAGAGGAGATATATGGATGTGCTAAAAGAGGACATGAAGTTAATTGGGGCGAGAGTAGAGGATGCTGAGGATAGAGTTAGGTGGAAACAGATGATTCGCTGTGGCGACCCCTAACGGGAACAGCTGAAAGAAGAAGAAGAAGAAGTTAAAATTTGATTTAATCTTTTGTTTTTGATATATTAAAGAGGCAAAGTTTTATGACTCTGGCAAGAGAGCTGTCAGCTTTTCCATGTAGAAATATGTGATGGCTTCTCTTCTGTCTGTCCGTGTCACAACGTACACATTCAAGAAAGTTCAAAAAGAGAGTGTCTTTTACTTTTGTCTTTACTTGATATTTATTCAGATACTCAGTCTCTTCAGTTAATTAATTGTGCTTTTAATCTGTTAAAGAACATGTTCATTCTGTGTGATAGTGTTTGTAATGTCATTTAGTAATACACATGTAATGTGATTTTTTTATTGGTTATATTGTTATTAATTTGAGGTTGCATTTCAAATTTCTGCAAAATCATTGAGTGATATCTTGAGTATTACTTGATTACATGTTTGTTTACTTCTCTTTTTGGTTTTGATTTTGAAATTTGCTCTGATTGTTTGCTCATTTGGAGGATCAGCGCCAATTCTGCAATGACTGATGATAATCAGTTAAGGCTTTCAAGTGATTATTTCTTGGATCTGAGTTGTATTGAATTATAAATTGATTAACTAGCTTGGCTTTTGATTAATGAATAAATCTGAGTGACTGATTAACTGGCTTCTGGTTAGTTCATGATTCTGACTTTCAACCCATGGATGGATGTATTATGAATGCATTTACACTCTCCAGTGGCATTTGTTTTCCATGTATGGTGACAGTCTTGATATAAGTTTCATGGTTGTTTTGTCTGGTTCCTTTTTCAGTTAACTACGTGGTCATGTGTTGCTGTAAAAACACTCAGAAATGTCTTCTTTTCAGTGCTACTGTATGTAAAGAATTGTGTCTTTGCTATATTTATTTTTATCTTACATCTTTGTTTACCCTTGATGTGTTTGAGAAATATTAGTGCAAAAGAAACAAATGTCCCAGCAGCCTCAGTGCACAGTGGTACAGAGGTGTTTTATTGTGAATGACACAAGAATCAATAAATTCTTAATTTATCCCAGTTTTGTTTAAGGGGGTCTTGCTAACATCTCAGGCAGACATGTAATGAGGCAGAAAATAACAGTGAAACAGTGACTGCTCCCTCCGTGACTGTGTTGACTCAGTAGTATGTCTCAGACTCCACCCAACCTAGGAACCAATGGAGAACACATTAGGGGCATCATTTTGGGATGTTTCCCTTCACAATTGGAGTCCTTTGGAGTCTCTTCTTTCTCATCTTTCACAAACAAATCCAAGGATGGTATTTGACACAACAGCTGACATGGTGGATCTAAAAAATTGTGAACTTTTTAATTTTGTGCTCAGTCTGCAGAATGACATCATCCTTCATCTTACTGACAGTAATTCAAAGAAAGACTGGACTTGGGAGCATGAGCTAGAGTGAGCATAAAGCAAATGCTTCTGAGACTTTCTTTGCTTTAGGAGATCTTGCAGGGTCATCTAGGTTGTGGCATTTTTGTCTCTCTTATGTAATGATGACATCATTCTCAAGGACATATAATCTCCCTGAGAAGAAGTGATAAAAGGAGCAAATGACGCTGACCTAGGGATGGGCTTGGATTCGCATCAGGGTTTGTTAAAGGTCAATAACCAATCCCAGCTGACACTGGTTGAGAGGCAGGGGCCACCCTGGACAAGTCTCCAGTCTATCACAGGGCTGACATGCAGACAAACAACCACACACACACACACACACACACACACACACGTTCACTCCTTTAGAGTCACCAATCAACCTAAACTCCATGTCTTTGGACTGTGGGAGGAAGCCAGAGAGAACCCACATAGATACAGGGAGGACATGCAAATTCCACACAGAAAGGCCCCAGGTGGGCCAGGACTTGACCCTGGAAACTTCTTGCTGTGAGCTAATCACCATGCCGCTGTGCCACCCTCTCTTTGTTTGGTGTCTTTCCCTCCCTCTCTCTGACACTACAGGCATTGGCAAACAAACATAAAGGCTGATGGTGTATACAGACCTGTGACATCTCAGCGACGCTGTTATAAACAAACATGGCAGGCAGGCTTAAACTGGCCAAAATCTACATAACAACTGAAAAAGTTGATATTTGCAGGAGGAACAATAAGCCCATCATTAATTAATCCACCATCCTACATTTAGGTTATTTAAGTTATTTAAGAGGAGTAGTGCTCGGCCTGCTGGTCAGTCTGCTGGTTTGGATTATATTCTATGACCCGTCAGATTTTGTGACCTGTAGCAGGGCAACAACAAGTTGCATTACACCAGAATGGGAGGTGTCCCTGATTTCTCCAACCAAAGCAAAACTGTCCAACTCAGCCCACTACATCCGACTTCAAGGACTCACAATAGAGGCAAAGATGTGTCATACTGAACCTTTAACTGCCTTGCAAAGCAAATAGGAGTCAGTAAAGGACTTACCACCGGGGCTGCATCTGAGGATGTATTTTCTGACTTCATCATAAACAAAGATGAGTAGGGAGTAGGGGAAGGCACAGAACCACCAGTATGGCCTAAGGCATGGATAGAGAGACAGAGAGATTGAGTCACTCTCTTCCAGGCCAGTTGGAGAGGCCGAGTTAGTCGCACCAGGACAAAGAGCCAAAGATAGATCTCTAACAGCACATGAAAAGCTTTGGGGGGGAACATTAGGCTTCTGAGGCCAAACTATTATGCAGAAGTAATTCAGAAGCTGTGTCAATATAAAATGAGGCTGAACATGCATTTAAATGACCTTTGACATTGTGTCCTGTCAGTGTGCTCATCTCTTTGAGAACCCTCTCTGTCAGCAGCCGTGAGACTGCTCACAGACCTGATGCATAGCTTCAAAACAGTTAGTTTAACTGATACGTTTTATTTTTTTATGCCTGTGTGCTGCTCTCCAGTATGTTTTGCAGCCTTAGTGCTGAAACCGGCGCAGTAGGTTCCATCTCATCGTTACAGGGAATAAAAGTAAAAGGTCACTAAAAGAGCACACTGACATTACTGCTCCAAATGTCAAAGCACATGCAGCCATCAACATCTTCTCAAAATGAAAACTTTCAGTGCGCTACAATATGGTTTAAAGTGCATTACCAGGTTCAAATAACCTAAAAAGAAGATAGAAAGAATTTAAATATGTTAACTGACTGAATTAATCAAATTCTGTTTAACTAACTATTTGTTATAAAATTTGTCATTTCCTGGGACTGTCCTTTGGAATACAAAGCTTTGCCTCTTTATATTTGCATATAGGCTGAGAAAGAATCTCAGCGGTAAAGCGGTAAACACCAATAGAAAAAGAAAAAGGAAAGACTATGTTTAGGAAGGGACAGTTGTTCTGACAGAAAGAATGAGAAAATGAAGAAGAACAAAAGAGGTGGGGAGGAAGAAATGAGAAAGGGAAAAAGAGCAACAAGGAGAAAGAAGACAATGAGGTTTCAGCTGTGTGTCAGTGTCCTGAACTAATGAGCTGTGTGCCCTCATTGCTATCTGCTGTTTTCCCATGTAAACAGAAACAGACTATTCAGAGTATTTACAGAGAAAATGAAGTCATGTCAACCAGAAAAACCTTCAGTGAAAAAGAAAGTGTGCAAAGTGGACAACTCTGTATCACTGACATTACCCTGGCAAACATATTTAAAACATAATGCCTCCATAATAGAAGTCCAGGTGCTAAACCGGCCGGCCTGCAGTCCAGATCTGTTTCTCACTGAAAACATTTGGTGCATTATGAAGTGAGAAATATGACAAAGGACTGTTGAGCAACTGAAGTCCTATGTCAAGCAAAAAAGGGAAAAGATTCCTCTTACAAAACTAAAGCAGATGGTCTCCTCAATTCCCAAACACTTGAAGAGTGTTGTTAAAAGAAGAGGTGATACAACACAGTGGTAAACATGCCCCTGTCCCAACTTTTTAAAAAGTATTTCTGGCATCAAATTTAAAATTAGCAGATTTTAAAAAACAATAAGAATTTAAACATTGGATATGTTATCTTTGTACTAGAGTAGTAGAGAGTCCAGCCTCTCTCAAGGAGTAAGGTTCCAGAGCCCAAGCTGTGCGTGGAGGTGAGCCCGACTATATCTAGCCGGTACCTCTCAACCTCCTGCACAAGCTCAGGCTCCTTCCCCACCAGCGAGGTGACATTCCATGTCCCCAGGGCTAGTCTCCGTGTCCAGAGATCGGGCTGTCGGGGCCCCTGCCTTCGACTGCTGCCCAATCCACTATGCACCGGCCCCTTACGGATCCTCCTGCAGGTGGTGAGCCCACAGGAGGACGTCCCCACGTCACTCGTTCGGGCTAAGCCCGGCCGGGCCCCGTGGGGGGAGGCCCGGCCACCAGGCGCTCGCATTCGAGCCCCAACCCCGGGCCTGGCTCCAGGGTGGGGCCCCGGCTGCGCCATGCCGGGCGACGTCACGGGACTAGATCTTGGTCTATTCATAAGGGGCTTTTGAACCCACTACCTATTATCACATTTTCCACCAGAACTGGATCACACTATTTATGCTTACTGTGATAATAACCTGCACAATGAAAACTTTTTTAAGGCGAGACGGGAGGTGAGCTGTGACCAGCTCATGAACATGAAGCCACATCAGCAAGTAAACCGTGAACATAAACACAGACGGTGAAACTACATGGCTCACAGTCGGTGCTGACCATCACCTTCCTCTAACCTCCACATCCTGCTGTGTGCATCGATCTCAGGCACATTCCTTTCCGTATGAAGCTCTCAGACAGCACAGTTTAGCTGTGATTCATCCTAACCATCTCCTCCTTTTCCCTGTCTAAGCTTCTCAAACATTTCCAGGCTTTTTGCATGTCTTGGCATTTTTTGGGGTTTCTCAGCAGATTCCAACAGCATTACCCTTCAAAGATCTCCAAACAGCCTCAGTTCTTGCTCACGCCAACCTCACTGCTCCAGCAGCTTCAGTAACTGTGCTGAGTCTTTGCCACTGTGGCTTCTCTCCACCACTGTTCACCCCTGACCCTTCCTTCCTGTCTGCTCAGCAATTTTTACTTTATCCTGGTGCTAGAGGGGAATTCCCCTGTGTTATAAAACAGCAGTTAAGTGATGTAGCCTGAACATCTAGTCCTGTCGTGGTTATTAGGGTAACTTTCTGTGCAAACGATAAGAATTATTCATCAGGATTTGGTAAGAAATTCATTGTACAAGTATCAGAAGGAGGACAAACAACTTCAGAAAATGCAGTAGCTGCCTCAGTCCCCCAGAATGCCATGCAGGTACAAGACAGGTTACTATTTCCAATTAAATATGAGCATTAAAAGATTTCTACATCATTTCATTCAGTTTTTATTTATAATTTGCACAGCATTCCAAATTTTTTGGAACTGGAGCTGCACATCAGATTTTAGTCATTTTGTGTCTTTTTTTTTTGTTTGTTTGTTTTTGTAAATACACTATAATTTCTGACAGAAAAGATCTGGATATATATTTGTCTAAGCGTGTAGCAGACTCACTTGAGAGGGTACATTCTGAGGGCAACATCCATGCCTGGGCAATAAGACAGGAAGGCAGCCAGAGCTGTTTCCTCAAACAGACCAAAAATGAGGACACGGTTCCTGTGGAAGCATCAAGTTGACCCAGTCAGCACCATTTCATATCAGTTATTTATTAGTCTACAGTATGATTATTGTTAATATGACCAAAACAAATTATCCTACAGTATGATGTTATCCTATGACATGTATTAACACACTGTCATTAAAGCAAAGTGCATAGTATAGACTAGTCATGGGACTAGTACAAGTTAATTATTAAGTTCTGCATTTTTCCTTTCATAATTACATGTAGCTCCAATGTAGATACAGTTATGTAAGGTAAAACCTGAGGACATTAAAAAGTAAAATTAAATATGTTTTGTATACCCAGCAATATAAAGTATATTTTAAGAATTCAGAAGAAAAAAAGCAAGAAAACATCTGAATGAGGTTCAATATGGGGTCATATGCACATACTTCATCCCCTGATGAATGATGGAGTTCCTCCTGGTCTTGCAAATGAGCAGATCGGTCCACTGAACAATCACAATACTGACAAAGAAAGCTGTTTGGCAGGTGAACTCTACAATCTTTCTGCGCTCATACGTCTGGTGGATAGAAAATGGAAACAGATTTTAACATTTTCCATTTTGTGATACAGTGAAATTTTTTTTTATTAACTTCAGCTGAAGCATTTTGTCAGAGCAGAATACTGCAAGTAAGACTAGGGTGTACTGACCCACTGCTGTCCATAGCTGTCTTCCAGGTCATTTATATGGTTGTTATCCCAGAACACTCTGAGCCCCAGCAGGTCCATGGGGAGGAAACCATTTTCAGCCAGGATCACAAGGTATGTGAAGAACCCACCTATGGCCTGCATCATACCTAACAGAGGAGAGCAGTTAAACTTCAGTGGCTCTTTGTTACAGTGTTGTGCTTCCACAAAATGAGAAAAAATGTCACTTAAAAACATTTCTGTCTGTCGCTGCTAAACAATCACACTGAGGAGGCATTAGGCTTTTTGACACAACAAACATGGAGAGTGAGCTGATAGAGCGCTGTAGTTGTAACAAATGCTAATGCTAAATAATTTAAGCCACATAATGTTACCCTCTGCAGAGCCTAGACATGTAGATGATGGATAGGTAGATTACTGATTTATTAATTAATATTCCTTTTAAAGATTATTAGAAAAGCTGCTAGCTACCAATTTGTCCATAGGCCATACTGATGAGCCTCTCATTCACCAGCTTGTCTGTTTTCGAGTTTCTGGGCTGTCTCTTCATGATGTCGCTCTCAGCTGTTTCGTAGGCCAGGGAAATGGCAGGGACCTGGGAGAGGACAGTAAGAAAAGGGAAGCAAATTAAACACCCAAAGTGCTGTTTTTTAACCAAGTCACCAGGTAAAGAGCTCACCATGTCAGTTCCCAGGTCAATACAGAGGATGGTGACAGTTCCCAGGGCAAGAGGAATGCTGGCAACAACGAAGAGGAGGAAAGGTGACATCTCAGGGATTTTGCTGGTCAGAGTGTAGGCAATGGACTTCTTCAAGTTGTCAAAGATCAGACGGCCTGACAAAGTAATTTAGAAATTAAAACTGTGAGAACTGTGAGAAAACTAAGCTGTTACATGCTCACATTTCTGCAGGTAAACATCCCAGTGTAGGTCACACCTTCTTCTACTCCAGTAACAATGGAGGCAAAGTTATCGTCCATCAGGATCATGTCAGCGGCCTGCTTGGAGACGTCAGACCCAGCGATCCCCATAGCAACACCAATGTCAGCTTTCTTCAGAGCTGGAGAGTCATTCACACCATCACCTGTCACAGCCCCAATCTGAGGTCAGGTCCTTCAGGTCGCCACCATGGACCACACAGGCCTTGGCATCTCTTAAGGGGATACAGAGCCAGTAAGTCAACTCACTCAGATACATGTAATGTAGGACTTATCACACAGTTCTCTGCAGATCAAGATGGAAATTATATTGGAATTTAATTCTGTGGTGATGATTGAAAACACAGAACTTTGCAACTGGGCTAAATCAGAGACATATCAATGGCATGAAATGAAATAACAGATAGACCCAGAATATGTCATTGGGGTCCTCAGTATGCAGCACTGATTTTTGTTTCCGTGAAAACTATTGTCAATTTGTCTTATCTCTGTTCTTTCAAGTTATCAGGTTTTTCAGGAAAGTTAGTACCTTGGGTTGACTTCATTGATTGGGATGTTCAGACGTGCGGCAATGTCCTCAACGGTCTCATTGCCTTCAGAGATGATACCCACACCCTTAGCAATGGCCTTAGCTGTGATTGGATGATCACCTGTGACCATGATCACCTAGGAGCAGGGACATTTGTGCCGATGAGTTCAGTGACTCAACACTTTCACAATACAAAATCATGAGCCAACATGTTTTATGGACAACAGAAACTGAAGAAGATGGCTTTATGTCAACTACAAAAACGATGTGTATTTTCATACCTTGATTCCAGCACTTCTGCATTTACCAACAGCATCAGGCACAGCAGCACGAGGAGGGTCGATCATGGACATGAGGCCAATGAAGCAAAGTTTCTCAGTGGGGAAGTTCACCTCTTCAGTGTCAAAAGCAAAGCCTTCTGGGAACTGGTCATCAGGCAGGTTGAAATGGCAGAAACCTGAATAAGACAGGGACAAATGCTTGTCATTTAGAGAAGGGACTTAACAGAATTTATCCAAAACAGCTTAGTACATGAGGATAAGAATATAACTGAACATACCAAGTACTCTCTCTCCAAGTCCACCCAGTTCAACATAGGTGTTCTGGAAAGCATCTTTCATCTCTTCATCTAGATGCTGCTCTTTGCCTTGGATCATGATGGTGGAGCACCGGTCCAAGATCCTCTCTGGGGCTCCTTTCATCACCAGCAGGTGCTTGGTCTCTCCAGGAGTTGTGTTCTTGTGAATGGAGAGCTGTGGAACAAGTAGAAAAGCTGGAATTAAATAACTCTTTTAATGTTATTACCAAATATTTATTTAAAGCAAAACTCAGTTTAAATCTAAAATGTTCAGAGTTGGACTTTTAAGCTATTAGTCAGTAAGAGGTCAGTGTAGACACCACTAAACTCGAACACTAGAGGGTGTAAGTCAACACTTACTACTACAAATATTAAGTTGTTTTCATAGCACTCGACACTGTGTGAGCTATTTACTTGGTATTTGTCGGTAGAGTTAAAGGGGATCTCAGCAATCTTGGGATATTTCTCTCTCATGTCGCTAACCGATCCACAGCACATCTCAATACACTTCAGCAAGGCAGCTTCTGAGGCATCGCCGGCTACTTTTCTCTGAAAGGTCAGAGAGAAGACAAAAAGTTGGTGACCCAAGTCATGGATCAGTGCACACCTCTTCTATATTTACAATATATTTTATGACAACCAGTGCAACAAAGATAGGAAGACATCATACACTTAAAACCAAGATTTTTTTGGTCATTGTAACACATACAACAAAATTTTGTTTAGAGCTGAGGGGCCCCGGGCCACTGCGTGCATACGCGCCACCATCATGGGCAACTTGGGGGCGGTCAGTATCTTGTCCAAGGACACTTAAACATGTGGACTGCAGGCACCGAGATTCGACCCTTCAACTTTTCGGTTGGGAGACAACTGCTCCACCCACTGCACCAATGTCGCCATGAAGCCATAACCCCTCCCATCAAGTACAGTGAATATTTTTTGATAATTTTAACTGGACAAAATTCAAAACACTGCAATAAGCTGACAATATGAACCATAAGGTAATGAGTGTAAATTTAAAATGGGTGAGCTTAAAAAAAAATTTTGGTAACCAAAGAAAGATGTTGCAAACAATAAACCGTTTACCTTTAAGATGGGAATGTTACTCTGCTCAGCCAGGAAGACGGCACGGTTGCAAAGTCCAGCAACTCTGGCCAGGGCAGCCCAGGTGGCCGAGTTCCTGTCAAAGGAGGTTCCGCTCTGGTTCTCTGTGGTGTCGGCCTCGTGGATCTGGTTGTCAAACCACATGTGGGCCACAGTCATCCTGTTCTGGGTCAGGGTGCCAGTCTTGTCCGAGCAGATGGTGGAGGTGGAGCCCAGAGTCTCCACAGCTTCCAGGTTCTTCACCAGGCAGTTCTTCTTGGCCATACGCTTAGCAGTCAGAGTCAGACACACCTAGAACTCAAGTGATTACAGTTACTTTGCATCAAGACATTTTTTGTAGACAGTGAGATTCCAGCTGAAGATGAACACCACAACTCACAGTGACAGTAGCCAGGAGACCTTCTGGCACGTTGGCGACAATGATACCAATGAGGAAGATGACAGCCTCCAGCCAGGTGTATCCAAGAATGAGTGAGAGGATGAGGAAGGTAACACCCAGGAAAACAGCCACACCAGTGATGATGTGAATGAAGTGCTCAATCTCGATGGCGATGGGAGTTTTCCCAGACTCCAGACTGGAAGCCAAGGTAGCAATACGACCTATGACGGTGTTGTCTCCAGTGCTTATGACAATTCCTCTGGCAGTACCTGGAGAAAGCAAGTAAGTATGAGTCAGCTGAAAAATGTATTAAAGATCATTTGGACTTGGTTTTAGGTAGAAGATGTTTCACCTCTCCAAGAGGCTTCATCAGTTCTGTCCAACTGGTGGTGAGCAGAAGGTATTTATGGTGTTTTAGTCCTTTGATGGCCAACGCTGTCCCCTAACGATTGATATGTTGTGGTTCCAGTTTTTTGGTGGCCAACAATGTCCTCTAACGACTGAGTCATTAGGGTCTGGTATAGGTGAGCATTGTTACCTGTCTTTGAACCCTCATGTGGACCTGGTGTGAATTAAGGTGGGAATGTTTGGGCAGAGATTTCAACACAGAGTTGTAGATGGATGACTAGTTGTGTCTTAATCCACTACCCCTATTTAGTAGAGGTCAAAAATACAGTGCCTTGCGAAAGTATTCGGCCCCCTTGAACTTTGCGACCTTTTGCCACATTTCAGGCTTCAAACATAAAGATATAAAACTGTAATTTTTTGTGAAGAATCAACAACAAGTGGGACACAATCATGAAGTGGAACGAAATTTATTGGATATTTCAAACTTTTTTAACAAATAAAAAAACTGAAAAATTGGGCGTGCAAAATTATTCAACCCCCTTAAGTTAATACGTTGTAGCGCCACCTTTTGCTGCGATTACAGCTGTAAGTCACTTGGGGTATGTCTCTATCAGTTTTGCACATCGAGAGACTGAAATTTTTGCCCATGCCTCCTTGCAAAACAGCTCGAGCTCAGTGAGGTTGGATGGAGAGCGTTTGTGAACAGCAGTTGTCAGTTCTTTCCACAGATTCTCGATTGGATTCAGGTCTGGACTTTGACTTGGCCATTCTAACACCTGGATATGTTTATTTGTATTTATTAGTCATTTAGGTCAACATTGGATCATTCAGAGATCCTCACTGAACTTCTGGAGAGAGTTTGCTGCACTGAAAGTAAAGGGGCTGAATAATTTTGCACGCCCAATTTTTCAGTTTTTTATTTGTTAAAAGAGTTTGAAATATCCAATAAATTTCGTTCCACTTCATGATTGTGTCCCACTTGTTGTTGATTCTTCACAAAAAAATTACAGTTTTATATCTTTATGTTGTAAGCCTGAAATGTGGCAAAAGGTCGCAAAGTTCAAGGGGGCCGAATACTTTCGCAAGGCACTGTAATTCTTCCGTGTGTCTAATATTATGGATAGTGTTATGCATTTAACCAGATGCAACATTGCCGCTATAGGCTCCTCACTTTAAATTAAACTAAAAAAAAAACACATCATGGTTTGGGCCTGCTTTTCTTCAGCAGGGACAGGGAAGATGGTTCAAATTGATGGGAAGATGGATGGAGCCAAATACAGGACCATTCTGGAAGGAAACCTGATGGAGTCTGCAAAAGACCTGATACTGGGACGGAGATTTGTCTTCCAACAAGACAATGATCCAAAACATAAAGCAAAATCTACAATGGAATGGTTCACAAATACACATATCCAGGTGTTAGAATGGCCAAGTCAAAGTCCAGACCTGAATCCAATCGAGAATCTGTGGAAAGAACTGAAAACTGCTGTTCACAAACGCTCTCTATCCAACCTCACTGAGCTCGAGCTGTTTTGCAAGGAGGAATGGGCAAAAATTTCCGTCTCTCGATGTGCAAAACTGATAGAGACATACCCCAAGTGACTTACAGCTGTAATCGCAGCAAAAGGTGGCGCTACAAAGTATTAACTTAAGGGGGCTGAATAATTTTGCACGGCCAATTTTTCAGTTTTTTATTTGTTAAAAAAGTTTGACATATCCAATAAATTTCGTTCCACTTCATGATTGTGTCCCACTTGTTGTTGATTCTTCACAAAAAATTACAGTTTTATATCTTTATGTTTGAAGCCTGAAATGTGGCAAAAGGTCGCAAAGTTCAAGGGGGCCGAATACTTTCACAAGGCACTGTAGCTTCTTTGACTCCTCTCTCAAACCAGCGATGTTCTCTGGAGAGGATCTGGACTTCACTGTCCTCAAAAGAATGCCCCTTGTCTTTCAGGTGGAGGTGGACTGCTGACCCTGGTCCACTGGAGTTGGCCCTCCTGTGTTGGGCCATGTGTTTGTGCGGTGGCTGCTTAGTTTCACCAATGTACAAGTCATTACACCCCTGACTACACTTAATTGCATACACCACATCACTCACAACACACTGTCTGGGTCTTTTGTCCTTCGGATGGACCAGTCTCTGCCACAGGGTGTTCTCTGGCTTAAAGTTGACTGGGATATTGTGGTTGCGAAAGATCCTTTTTAGTTTCTCAACCTCACCCCAGACCATGTTTGCACTCTGCTGGAACTCTGTTTAAACACTACCTACTTCCAGTTTAGGGGGCACTTCTATAGGCAGCAACATGGCTGTGCTATGGGCTCCCTGGTGTCTCCTATAGTTGCCAACCAGTACATGAAAGAAGTTGAGGACAGTGTCTTCCTTCACTGGTACTGCTCCCAGCCACTGGTTGTGCTACATGGACGACACATGGGTTAAAATCAGGACCCAGGAGGTAGAGGCTTTCACCAAGCATATCAACTCTGTGAATATTAACATCAAGTTCACTCGTGCGGATGCCAGAGATGACTGTCTGGCCTTTTTGGATTGTGCAGTCCACTTGGGAGGGGACAGAAGCCTGAAGAGAGAAGTATATCGGAAACCTATACACTCAGACCAGTACCTGCTTTTTGACTCACACCATCCACTCCAACACAAACTGGGGGTCATCAGAACAGAACAGAGACCACAGGGCCGAGGAAGTACCCACAACTGCAGAAGGGACCAAGAAGGAGAAACTACACATCCAGAACTCCCTTAAGGCTGTCTTTGAACCCTGACATGTGGACCAATGCCTATTGTCCTGGTGTGAATTAGGGTGGGAATGTTTGGGCAGAGATTTCAACACAGAATTGTAGATGGATGACTAGTTGTGTCTTAATCCACCACCCCTATTTAGTAGAGGTGTTCTATTTGGACAAAAATAGCTTCTTTGGCTCCTCTCTCAAACCAGTGATGTTCTCTGGAGAGGATCTGAACTTCACTGTCCTTGAAAGAATGCCCTTTGTCCTTCATGTGGAGGTGGACCTCTGACTCTGGTCCACTGGGGTTGGCCCTCCTGTGCTGGGCCATGCCCTTGTGCAGCAGCTGTTTAGTTTCCCCAATGTACAAGTCATTACACTCCTGACTACACTTAATTGCATACACCACATCACTCTGTTTGTGTCTGGGTGTTCTGTCCTTCGGATGGACCAATCTCTAAGTGGGCCTTCACCTAAGCTTGTCATCCATCTACAACTCTGTGTTGAAATCTCTGCCCAAATATTCCCACTCTAATTCGCGCCAGGACAATAGGTGTCGGTACACATATGAGGTTTCAAAGACAGGTAACAACGCTCACCAATACCGGACCCTAATGACTCGGCCATTAGAGGACACTGTTGGCCGTCGAAGGACTGAAACACCATAAATACCTCCAGCTCACCACCAGTTGGACAGAATTGATGAAGCCTCTTTGATGAGAGGCATTTACTATTTACCAACAACCAGATAGTAACTCATAAGTAAAATCTCACCTTTCTTAAAGTTTATTTCTTTTGTTATCAACTTGTCTGTTTAAATTACCTCTCAAAATTGTAGTTATGAAATATTTTCAAGCTAATTTTCCTATAGTTATGGATTTTGGCTTAATCTACTCAGCGCTGTACACAAATTAATTTTAACCTCGTAATTTCTGTGTTGACCACCACTTTGTTCTCTACCTTCAACACAGTTGGTTGAGGAGAAAGCAACGTTCTTGGTTTCTAGTGGGTTGTCATTGGTGAAGTCTGGAGTCCGAGTCTGTGGCTCTGATTCACCGGTCAGGGAGGAGTTGTCCACCTGAAGGAGGAAAAACGAAGCCAGAATAAAATAGCAAAGATCTCCAGAGAAGTGAGAATAAAATATTTCCTTTGTCTTAATATCTGCTTGATAAATGTTAATACTAAAAGCTATAATAACATACAAACTACACACATCATCCCAAGCTACTATAGCTTGACTCTAATAAAAGCATAACATTTGCACATATAACATCACAAATAATATCTAAATAAATGCATATTTAATACCTAAATGCTGTTTCAAAACATTGCTGCTGGGTGCGATTAAAACAAGTTCCTGAGGGACAGACCTTGCAGCTGTGAGCAGAGATGATTCTCAGATCAGCAGGGATCTTGTCTCCACCTTTAATTTCCACCAAATCTCCAACCACCACCTCCTCAGTGGTAATGCTCTTCTTCTCACCATCACGGACAACCAGGGCTTGCTACAAGATTAAAGGTCAAATATAGGTTGGTTTTTTTGACAGTTTCTCACCATCCGGCAAGTTTATTTTTAACGCAATGCACACAAATGGAAAAACCATTAAAATACATATATGGATCAAACAATAGAATGCGAATTAGATGAAACATTAAATATTACTTAAAAGCAACAATTATATGACAGTACAAGTAGAAACATGCATGAGTAGATACCCAATACTTTTAGGATAGCTGTGACAGACTGGATTCACAAATTTCTCATTATATTTTACTTCAGTCTTCTCAAGACTAACCTCTGAGTACTTTAACATCAGAGGTGGGCGTACTTTCTTCTGGGAATTAGAAATACCAGGTGTCTATACATTCAGGTCAACAGTCCAAAAAACCTTTAGGATAGCTGCGGCAAACTGTGGATTCTCACTGTTCTCAGTATACGTGTACCCCATTTATTCAGTTTTCCCAAGACTAACCTCTGAGTAACTTCACATCAGAGGCAAGCGTTCTTTCATCCAGAAATTAGAAATTAGAAACACCAGTGGCTATAAAGTAGAGTCAGCTTAACATATATGCAACGAGGCTTACATTTCCAGAAGAGTTTCTTTTTTTTATTGCCAGCAACAAGAGATCATATGATAAATGCTAAATACTATATGTCTGTAAAATACTGTACTGATGGTATGCCTTAGCACTGTGTAATATACAGTATTCTATCATTTGTCACCACCTTAAATTTGATTTGAGCAACATTGTAGGCCACTGGAGACTATTTGGGCAAGAACTACAACTTGATTTTTTTCTCTTTCAACAATTGTCACACAGATATGTCAGGGCCGCTCGGCGGCCGCTGCCTCTCCTCCGTTTGCCTCTTCTCCGTTTGCCTCTTCTCTGTTTTCTTCGTCATATGGGCGCTGCACCTCAGCTGTGTTGCATTCCAGTAATTAGTAACTGGCTTGTCTACGCACACAGCTGTGGTGCATCCCGATGATTACCTTCTCCTTATATAAACCTCTGGCAGACGCTCCGTGCTCGCTGGAACATTATCTAACGAACATTATTTAACTAATTAACATTAACATAGTAACGCAGACACATGTGGTGAGACTGCTACGCTGAAAGATACTGTGCGTTTTTTGGCTTGATTCTTCCACACACCCTACGCGCTACGCTCGTCACACTACACCCCACCACACCACATATTTTTTGATCCGTCTTTGCCAGAACATTACCTAACTTACTTTACAGTACTATCCTGAATTACGTCCTTTTGATTTCCCGGCTGACAGTCCCTGTGCCGTGGTTCTCATTTTGTATGTTGTTGAGTTTTTTTCTGTTTTTGTGTGAGACGTTCCCGGCTGACAGTCCCTGTGCCGTGGATATCCGTTTTGTCGCCTGTCTTCCCTGGTCCTCTACTCCTGTTTCCTGGGGTTAGTTTGTGTGTGCACCTGTTCGTCCTGGTCTCCGTCGTCATCACTCCCCTTCGCTTGTATGTATTATGGACACTGTTATGTTGTTACGTTGTTGTTATCTTACATTAAACTTTTTTTGTATACTAGCCCTGGGTCGGCTGTCTTGAGTCCTACCCCTAGTTCTCCCTCACCGTCCTGGCGAGGGGGACTAACCATAACAAGATATGAAGGTACAAAATTAGGAAAAACTCACCTGTGGGACCAGGCTCTTGAATGAGTCCATGATCTTACTGCTCTTGGCCTCTTGATAGTAGGAGAAGCAGCCAGTAATGAAGACAACAGTAGCAAGCACAATGCCAAGGTACAACTGCAGAAAGAGAAAAGGTTTTCTGTCAGATCATCCTTACTGCTTTAAACTGTTTATAGATCAATTACATGTACACTAACAAAGTCCTCCTTTACATTATCATTGACTGGTTCGTCTTCTGAGGCAATCTGGATAGCAAAAGCAAGGAAGCAAAGGAAGGCACCGATCCACAGCAGAATGCAGAAACCACCAAACATCTAGAAAAAAGATGAAATAACATTCAATTGCCCAGACTTTGCTGGTTTGACTACAACAAATGCCTCTCTATAAAGGAATGCATTTAAGCTAAATGTGTGCTGGCATAGAAAATGTTCCACCCCTGACTCCAGAATTTTACCTGCTTGCAAAACTTGACCCATTCAGGTGTTGTGGGAGGAGGTGTGAGGACATTCAAGCCATCTCGGGCAAGGATCTCTTTTGCTCTGGAGGAGGAAAGACCCTAAAAAGAGACCCAAAGAAGACAGGCAAAGGTCTCACTCTGCACGCTGGCTAAACTATTGTATGTTTCCTCACACCAGCCTGACACCTTAATAGAAAAAGAAGTAAAAGAAGATACAAGCAAAAGAAACCACACCTACAGGAATAAAGATTGTGGTAATTGTACAATTACTGGGAAGAGTGATAACAGTTTGAGAGAGGATGATCAGGTGTGTTATCAATGAATAGTGTATTTCAAAAAAGCCAAGGTTGTATTTTTTCAGAGTGTAAAAACTGGAAAAAAAAAATGAAAGTAAAGTGTGAGCTGTTGGTGGAGGGGTGTGTGAACTCTGGTGTTCCAGTGTGAATGCAGTCTTTGTTTTGGGGCAAACTCTTACAGATCAGACCTCAGTAAATAACCAGCATCAGTCAAACATTTGGCCACCGCAAGGCTGTGGGATTCTGTGTGTCTCTTTAGACCGTGGTTGACACATGAAAAAGTACATTTTGTGTAGCAGCTGAGTTTCGCTCTTTCTGTTCGACATGGATTGATACTGGTCAGTTCATTCAAATTACAAGACCATATACTTTATATGTTCTGATACCCATGCAGAATGCTCACCTCGGTTAGGTCGGTTCCATATTTTCTGTGAAGTTCATCCAAGGTTAACTTGTGGTCATCCTATGGTGAGAGAGAGAAATGGAGATGCATTGTCTTTAACAACCAAAATCCCTGTCATTTGATTTATGGTGCATTTGGCCAGTTATAAACCCTTTACAACTTATTTTCACAGCATCATCTTGTCTACTAAAATTGCCCCAATCAGGTAATTAAGATAATTAACAACTGATTTCACTTTTATTTATGCACTCACCAGGTCAACTTCTTTCTTCAGGTCATCCATATCCTTCTTCCCTTTATCTTTCTGGTCAAACTTGTACTTATTATCTGAGGCTGGTGCCTGTCTGTACTCACCTTTCTGGATCGAAGAAATTGAGACAAAATTAGCTCTTAAACAAGACTAATATAATACTAATACTAATGCCTGACAAATCAAACTGAAGGACAGTCACAATCATTACGTGCTCAGCAGATCACATATTCCCATGAAGAAACATAAAAGTTTAGCAATTTGGATTATCTATCTTGAAAACCAAACTGGGATCATTGAAGTAGGATATGAATCAAGCACGCAGGTACATTGTTTAGTGTATTCCATCACTTACAGTGAGGAACAGAAGTATTTGAACACCCTGCAATTTTGCAAGTTCTCCCACTTAGAAATCATGGAGGGGTCTGAAATTTACATTGTAGGTGCATTCCCACTCTGAGAGACAGAATTAAAAAAAAAATT
>NW_018128120.1:477391-484677 GCF_001952655.1 Monopterus albus
GGATAACCAAGGAGTGGCTCCGTAAGAAGCATATCAAGGTTCTGGAGTGGCCTAGCCAGTCTCCAGACCTCAATCCAATAGAACATCTTTGGAGGGAGCTTAAACTCCGCGTTGCTCAGCAACAGCCCCAAAACCTGACAGATCTAGAGGAGATCTGTGTGGAGGAGTGGGCCAAAATCCCTGTTGCAGTGTGTGCAAACCTGGTCAAGAACTACAGGAAACGTTTGACCTCTGTAATTGCAAACAAAGGTTTCTGTACCAAATATTAACACTGATTTTCTCAGGTGTTCAAATAATTATGTTCAGCAGTGCAAGACAAATAAATTCTTTAAAAATCATACAATGTGATTTCCTGAAATGTTTTTTTAATTCTGTCTCTCAGAGTGGGAATGGACCTACAATGTGAATTTCAGACCCCTCCATGATTTCTAAGTGGGAGAACTTGCAAAATCTCAGGGTGTTCAAATACTTCTGTTCCTCACTTTATACCTCCAGAAAATAATAAAAAAAAGTCATAGTCTCCTTGGATAAAACATTTCATAAAGCAAACTAGAATTTTTTACTTGTCATCTGGAGAAATTTGACTCTAGACAGTCTCTCTGATATGTTATAACAAGTGTTGACATTGCATAGGGGGACTCTGAAGGAATACCCACTCTCTCCCTCCCTATTCACAATTTCTATTGCAGCATTCATCCATCAGAAATTTAAATACCTGGCACAAAACATGAGATCAATCTTTATGCAGATGATATATTTTTGTTTGCTTTGATAAAACTCACCAAACTGTTCTCTTAACTTGACTAAACCTGGTGTCCTTCCATCAGGAACCAACAGCGCTAACGGAACTGCAATGGGTGTACAGGAAGAGCAGCCTTATGTGTTTCACTGACACTCCATGCCCATAGGCTCTAAATCCTCATCTCGGGGGACTTTAACCATGCCTCCCTCCCCCTCTCTGCCACCCTCCCAAACTTCACCCAGTATGTCAATTGCCACACAAGGGACAATAAAACTCTGGACCTACTGTATGCAAATGCAAGGAATGCATACACTCCCTTTGACCACAGACTGCTCTGTCTGTAGAATTGATTGTGGGAGCGATATCTTGTTCCTGATTTCCCTGAAATGCTTGTACTGTCTTGTTCAATATCTAATGCCTGTTTTTAATTTTTTTTTCCATTATTCCTTTAACTTTAACCCATCCTTTGGGCATTTTTCTCCTCTTAACCCTTCCCTACATGCTACCACGCATTCAGGCACATAGCTTGTTATCACATGTTTAAATATTATTTCCAATGGCAAGTATTACAAGTATCTTTCCCACATAACTGTACATCAGCACCAATTTAGCAGCTTTGTGTCACTATGTCTGTTATGTCCTCTTATCTTTCCGTTCTATCAATTCATGTCAATATTTGCTCGGTATGCACCACCTGCTTTGTTATTCCACTGAAAACTGTCAAGACTCATGGTGGCACTACAGCAAATGTCACCGGATCAACAAAGATAGTAGGCTTCATCTTCTAGGTATATTTATTATGTGTTAATATTTAATATAAATTTCCTGACCATATGATTAGCCGTTTTTTAAGATATATCACAAAATGAACAACCTCATAATGGCACTACAGTCCAAGACAGTAAAACACCAAATTCTGAAGCCTTCATCATCTGAGGCCCTCGAGAATTGATATGGAGTTTAACAATCCCTGAATTACTTACTGAGATATTTAAACCTGGACCACTGTTGTTCGATGGACTGACACTTCCATCGCTTTAGCCTAGTGACCACTGAGTCAGACTGATGCCAACGTTTGATGAGTGGCAGGTCATAAATCATGACCTATGACACACAGGACAAAAAGTTTGAATGTTTTGACCTGTGTGTCAGTCTGACGTGAAGGGCAGGTCAAAAAAAAAAATCACTTTGTTGGCAGCTGCTCAAGAGTTTGAAGGCAGGTCAGTCACAGGTCAAAAATATTCCCAAGCCCCTCTCAAACCTGGTTTGATAGCTCAAAAGTGAAAAGCAGTCTAAAGTTAACCCAAATTTAACAGGCCGTAAAACATGACAATGGTCCAGTACTTACTTTCAGCCCCATGGTAGCAATTCCTACTCTGACTCTCTCTCAACCCTGATGCGTCCTTTGCTTTCTGTACTCACCAGAAGGATGGGTTGCTTTATATTAGTATCCCTTACCACTTCACCTGCCCTGAGTGGAGGAGCTTCAGGGAGAAGAGGTGGGGTGAAACTGGACAGGTGAGTTGTACCATTCGGGGAGGGTTGGGTTGCACTAGGGCATGGGAGGTCACGGTGAAGGAGGAGTACAGGAGAAGAGTAAATCTATCTCCACTTCCCTGCATTGTTCTCACCACTTCTCTTCATCTTTCACTGGCTGTCTTCAATCAATACTTTTTCCATTAAGCTTAATTTCAACTTTCACTTCCAAGAGGAATCGGAATCATTATAAGAATCAGCTTTATTGGCCAGGTGTGATGGACACACGAGGAATTTGACTCTGGTACATTGGCTCTCAATGTGCAAACAGTAAACCAGCATAAGGCTGTGTAATACAACAAAATAGCAGTATTAACATCAACAAACAGTGCAAACAATGCAGAAAAAGCAGTATAAATAGACAGTAAACAATGCAGACAACAAAGGAATGTTCATTGAAATGAGATAAATAGGGATAAAACAGAGTACTTAAAAATAGAGACCTGTACAAGTCTCTATAATCTGTATGAGGTATATTTAAAGGTATGGCATTGAGGGTTATTGTCCAATCATACTGTCGTGGGTTAAGTGTTCATCAGAGTGACAGCCTGGGGAAAGAAACTGTCCCTGTGCCTGGTTGTCTTAGTGCATAGTGACCTGTAACGCCGTTCAGAGGGGAGGAGTTCAAACAGATTGTATCCGGGGTGTGAGGGGTCAGCAGTGATCCTCTCCACCCTCCTTTTGACCCATGCAGTGTACAGGTCCTCCATGGAGGGCAGGCTCACACCAATTACCTATTTTTGCAGTCCTGACTGTTCGCTGAAGTCTGTACTTGTCCTGTTTGGTTGCTGAGCCAAACCAGACAGTGAAGGAGGTGCAGAGAACAGACTCAATGATTCCTTTGACGAACTGTATCAGCATCACCTGGGGCAGGTTGAACTTCCTGAGCTGGCACAGGAAGTACATCCTCTGCTGTGCCTTCTTGGTGAAGGCAGGGTTTCTGAACCTCAGCTCAATCACCGTACTAAGGATCAGCTAGCAAGTGTGCCTTCTGCTCATTGCAACCTGTAGGGAAGAAAAGGAGGGACTGTCCTTGTTGGCTGCCTAGTGAGAGATGTCAGATGTGTTTGTTGTAAACTTCTGATTGCTTATAGTCACTAGACTATGCAGGGAGATGTGGCACATTGATAAAAGGGGGGGGGGGCTGGTGGATGACAGTTTGAGACCTGGCTCCCCTTCTCTACATGATGTAGTGTCTTTGAGAGAGATGCCAAGCAGCTCTTGATGAGCTGCAGATCCTGTGCCTTAGGAGTGTACATGGGTAAAAGTGGGGCATTTGTTGTGTTCTCAGCTGAAAAGCACAATGCAGGTGTTGATTATTAACTGTATTTGTTGCACCTGTCTAAATTGGGTTATGGATTGTAATTGTACATCTGCTTCCTATGCTTGAATAACTGCTCAAAAGCTTTGCAGTTAAAGTCAATTTACTGTGAAGTAATTGTGCAAAAGTTTTGTCTTTGTGTTTACAGATCATTCCTGTGCTGAATTAGTATGTATGGCATGGTCAGGGTGTTTTCTTCCCATTAACAAAGAAAACACAATAGAAACACTTTGTGGTTGGTTTCATACTTAATTTTAATTCATATTAAAAACTCAGTGGGCTTGTAATGTGGACAGGACTACTTTCAGATATCTGGACAGGAGTCGAAATCTATATCATGCAGACTAATTGTAATGCCGTAGTTTTACTGGATACCTTACAAATGCACTGAAGGAATTGATTGATTTAGCAAGAAAATCACTCGGAGGTGGAGTACGGCCCTACTAAGCCATAGCTATGGTTCATGACAACTGATAACAGCTACAGAATGGCGTGATAATGTCTGAAATGGGTCTAATTTTCAGTGTCCAATTTTCCAGACTGATTTTAAATAAAATAATTAAGTAAAAACTAAACAAACTCAATTTTTTATGTGTCTCAGAAGGAACCAAGAAATGCTCTTCCTGTTCAATCAGACTTGCAGGGAGCACTGGTGGAAAGTAATGTTTTACTCCACTAGACTTATTGTATAACCTTAGTTACTAGTTACTTTTCAGAACCCGATTAATACACAAAATATGGTATAATTGATCTGTGGTGGAAAGTTCACAAGCTACCCAGCAGTAATTCAATTAAATGCATATAAGCCAGTAAACCCCCCCCCCCCCCCCCTTTACCATCTGCAACATTAAATGTGATGAAATGTGATGCACACAATAATTCATCAGTAATTATAACATGATATACAGGAATGTGAAATGTGCCATGCTTCATAATGAGTACCTTTATTTTTAGTACTTTAGGTATGTTTTGATGCTAATACTTTTGTACTTTTACTTAACTAACATTTTGAATGCAGGATTTTTACTTGTAACACAGTAATTTTACACTGTTCTATTGCTACTTTTACTTAAGTAAAAGGATCTGAGTGCTTCTTCCACCACTGGCAGGAAGGAAACTGAGATTTGTCCTTTCTGGCTGGCTGGAAGGGGTTGTGGGATGTTTGTAGTAAACCTTTGCCTGTTTATAGTCACAAGACTATGCACAAGGGAGGGGGATGGTGATACAAAGATGAAGAGAGAGAAAGAGTGAAGGGGAAGGAGGATGTCAAGTGCATTGGTGGAAATATTTAGATTGTTTATAGTACTTAAGAAGTAGCAAAAAATGAAAATAGTCAAGTAAAGAACAGAGGTGGTCTCGGTCCACCTCACTTTACCCTGCCCGCCTTCCTAATCCTAACCCTAAAAATCCTAATTCAGGCAAATGGTTTAGGATTAGGACCTTTGACAGACTGCTGTTTCCTGTTCCTGCAGTAACCGTACTCACTTCCTGTCTCTGTGCCTGCACTGTGTTATGCTTGCTTCCAGATTGTTTAGGAATTAAACTCACTATTTTCTAGGTTTATCTGAATTTTTTGAGTGACAACATATGCTTGCACTACTTAAGCACCTGTGTTACAGAAGTTCTTGCTAATTGCCAAATTTAACTTGCTACTTTAGGTCGGTTATTTTAGAAGCTAGCTAAGCTAGTAGCTTAGTTGAGAGCAATTGCTTCCCCCTCTTCCTCTCATTCTTTCTCTTGCTCAGAGTGTCGCATGTTCAGTTATTCCTCTGCCTCCTTTGGCGATAATGGTACTCATAATAAATGTCAGATGCTAGCAGCATTGGAGGTGAGGCACACCGATTTGGAAGTGCAGCACCGCACTATGGAGAACAGCCCAGCCAACTGTGCCTATGTAGCCAGTGTGGAGCCTCCTAAACATAGCTCAACCCAAGCTAGCTGCTCCCCAGAGCTTCCTGAGCAGCCAGGATCTCAGACAGGTGGCTGGGTGACAGTTTGCAAGAGTCGTATCACCAAACAAATGCCCACGGAGCATCACCTGCCTGTTCACGTTTCAAATCAATTTTCCCCACTCAGCGCCACACCTGCTGAGAAAACAACTCTGGTAATTTGAGACTCCATAGTCAGAAACGTGAAGCTAGAGACACCGGCGGCCATAGTCAAATGTTTTCCTGGGACCAGAGCGGGCAACATTGAATCCTATTTGAAGCTGCTGACTAAGGATAAGTGTAAATACAGTAAGGTTGTTATTCACGTCGGCGCTAATGACTCCTGACTTCGCCATTTGGAGGTCACTAAAATTAATGTTGAGTCGGTGTGTAACTTCACTAAAACAATGTTGGACTCCATAGTTTTCTCTGGACCCCTACCCAATGTGACCAGTGATGACATGTTTAGCCGCATGTCGTCATTCAACCGCTGGCTGTCTAGGTGGTGCCCAGAGAATAACGTGGGCTTCATAGACAACTGGAAAACCTGGTCTGTTTAGCAGAGACAGCATCCATCCCACTTTGGATAGTGCACCTCTCACATCTAAAAATCTGGACGAGTTTATTTTACAACCTAAATTATGACAACCCAGAGTTGAGTCCAGGATGCAGGGTCGCAGTCTTACACGCATCTCTGTGTCTCTTTGCAGCTGCTACCCAACCAAAACTCCCAGTACCCCAGAGACTGCATCTGGCCCCTGACCACCTAAATTATTGTAAATTAAAAATGAACTCAAGAGGGGTTATTCCTAAGAACCTAATTACATTTAAGAATACTCCTCTCATGGATCAAAATAACAGGACAATCAAATGTGGACAATATCAGCTCTCTCTCACCTAAATCTTTGTTAGTGAATGATTTGATAAGTGAACATCACATTGACTTATTGTGTCTTACTGAAACATGGTTACAGCAGGAAGAATATGTCAGCCTAAATGAATCCACCCCACCTGGTCACAGTAACTGTCACATTCCTCGAAACACAGGCCGAGGTGGAGGTGTGGCAGCGATCTTTGACTCAAGCCTATTAATCAACCCTAGACCTAAACATAGTTATAACTCATTTGAAAGTCTCACCCTGAGTCTCTCACACCCAAACTGGAAAACTCAAAAGCCTGTTCTGTTTGTTATTGTATACCGTCCACCTGCTCCTTATTCAGAGTTTTTAAGTGAATTCTCAGACTTTCTGTCTGATTTAGTGCTTAGTACAGATAAAATAATCATAGTAGGCGACTTTAATATTCATGTAGATGCCGACAATGACAGCCTCAACAATGCATTCTGTTCATTATTAGACTCAGTTGGCTTCTCTCAAACTAAATAAACCCACTCACTGTTTTAATCACACTCTTGATCTGGTTCTGACATATGGCATCAAAACTGAACACTTAATAGTTTTTCCCCATAACCCTCTTCTGTCTGACCATTTTCTAATAACTTTTGAATTTCCATTAATGGATTATACTCTATGTGGGAAACAATTCCACTACAGCAGATGTCCATCTGGCAATGCTGTTACCAAGTTTAAGGAAATAATTCCATCTTTATCTACTTCAGTGCCGTTTGCCAACACAGTGGAAGGAGGCCACCTTAACTTTACTCCAACACAAATCGATAATCTTGTTGATAGTACTGCAGCCTTCCTGCGTAATACACTTATACCATTGCCCCTCTGAAAAGGAAGGCAGTGAAACAGAG
>NW_018128120.1:487734-493361 GCF_001952655.1 Monopterus albus
GAGAGATCATATCTCTCCCATATTAGCTTCTCTCCACTGGCTCCCTGTAAAATTCAGAATAGACTTTAAAATCCTTCTCTTAACATACATAGCCCTTAATGACAAGGCTCCATTGTATCTTAAAGACCTCGTAGAGCCTTATCATTCTAACAGAGCACTTCACTCTCAGAGTGCAGGTTTACTTGTGGTTCCTAGAGTCCAGAGAAGTCGAATGGGAGGCAGAGCCTTTAGCTATCAAACTCCTCTCCTGTGGAACCAACTCCCAGTCTCAGTTCAGGAGGCAGACACCCTCTCTACCTTTAAGATTAGACTTAAGACGTTCCTTTTTGTTAAAGCTTATACTGTAGTTAGGGCTGGATCAGGTGACCCTGAGCCTTCCCTTAGTTATGCTTCTATAGGCCTAGGCTGCTGGGGGGCCCCCATGATGCTCTATGTTTCTCTCCTCTCCTTCCCTCTCCTCTCTTCCCATCTCCTCTCCTCTCCATGCATCTATATGCCACCATTACACATCACTAACTGTGTGTTTCCTCTCTCCCGTAGTGTATCCTCTCTCTCTCCCAGTACCTTTCTGGTTCTGGAGCTCTACGTCTCTGATGAGCAGTCACCAGCCACATCAACCTGATCAGTGTTTGATTGTTGTGTCTTGTTGCTTTTCTTCTTTTGTCTCTCCTCTATCCACTCACCCCAACCGGTCAAGGCAGAAGGCCGCCCACCAAGAGCTGGGGTCTGTCAATGTTTCTTCCATTAAAGGAAGTTTTTTTGAGTGCTGCTCAATGGTGATTTGTTGGGTTTCCCTCTATAATAATAGTGATAATAGTAAGGTCTAGACCTTACTTTGTAAAGTATCCTGAGATGACTTTTTGTTGTTATTTGGCACTATACAAATAAAATTTGATTTGATTTGATACCTCAAAATTGTACTTAAGTACAGTACTTGAGTAAATGTACTTAGTTACTTTCCACCTCTGGTCAAGTGGGACAATAATTATTCTGAAAAATTAAAAAAAGAAATGACAAAAGGTAATTGAGAGGGTAAAAATACATGAAAAATGTACGAGGGGCTGCTTCAGCAGTATACAGACCTGAGGACCTGCTATGGCAGTAGAGCCCACAGTGTACTAAATTCTGTTTGTCCTAATTCAATTCATGAGGATGAAAGAGATCCAGGAGAAAGAGGACGATGTAAGAGATAGAGAAAGGACGAATGGCTGAGAAAGCACTTCAGGGAAAAGTTCAAAATAAAGTAAATCCTGCTTTCCTGTTACCCAGACTGCTGTGTATACACTCCAATAATGAGCGTAGCTCTCCACAGTACAGCAGAAACTAAATAGGCTTGTGGTGCAGTAGCTCATGATAATCTGTCCTTAAGATGTTAACTAACAACATGTGCTTCACAGTACATCGTCGCAGCAGCTACACTGTAGATGTGGGTGTGCACACATTCAGTACGTGTCTCTTTAGCTGCACAGTGACCTATGACCACACCTTCTACTCAGATACATTCATACACACAGTGAGAGTTTTTGTTTATACTTTCATTTACAGGATTTATACTGTGCATGTTTATGCCTTTAAAAATTCTACGCATCAGTGATGTCACTTCTGCGTCAATAAAACCAAAACAATAAACTATGGCTGAGCCTAACGGGCTCCCTCAGAGCTTTTCGTGTGCCTGGGGTTTCAGCTCCACAGTGAATGCAGTACATGTTCTTGTTGAACCCCAAACATTAATCTGTCATTCATGTTGCTGTGAAGCTGTTTTCCCCATGAAAATAGTTTTTCAAATGGTAGCATTTCCTTTAGAAAAAAAGATAAAACTCATTATTCCTGGAAGACACATTTCCATCTCCTTTAGAAAGTCCAAATATGAACATAAATTTGCACTTGTCTCAGGCTGCCCTTGTAGTTCTCAGACTCTCATCAACTTAAAATTTAGCATTTAAAAGTGTTTAATAATCAAGCCAAAAGCAACTGTGTTTCATCATTGTTATCTGCTATTTGATGTACTGGTATCTGATAGAAGTCCAGCACTGAGTGACAGGAGAGGTACAGTAAGGTTCTCATCCAAACTTGGATCCCTGAACTCAGCCAAATACATATTTAACTGATTGAGCTGATACACTAACAGGACTCTCAGTGTTCCTATGGTTAGCAGAAGCCTAAAGCTGAATTTTAATTAACAACTGAATGACATAATGCCCCTGAACTACACAATGACCTTGAACATAAAGTGATTTCTGAACTGATATCAGGTTGATGCAGAAATGCTAAATACTAAAAATGATGACACGTGTATCCTCCTGAGATTTAGTACTGCATGTTTGTCTTCTGTGGGAGCCTGGTTACTCTCGCCTGCATTTCAGTAACCTTGTACCCTACAGTGAGAACTGGAGCACTGTGTAGAGGACATTCTGGCTGATGACATCACACTGCCGTTTCTAACAGGCTACTGGTTTGGCAACTTCATTTTATGAGCACAAGAGTGGTAATTGACTAAACATATGACTTTAAGATGTTCCTAAATCAAACAATTTCATTGATATGCACTAAATGAGAAATCTGAGTAAAACATTTTTAATGAATGTCTTCTGTGGCAGACTTGAACACAAACAGTTCTAAGTTGTATTGACTTTGACCAAAAGCATTTTGCAAAACTGTAAAGAACTACACATGCAGTTACCTGGAGAAGATTAGTCTTTTGTGTTGATTGGTTAACTGACTTTGCTGACTGACATGAGCCACACTAGTGGCTGTGGTCGGCTGGTACAGTGGGTTTGCCATTAATCATAAGGCTGGTAATTTGACCTTGGCCTGTCCATATGTTTGACATGTCTTTAAGAAAAACAGCAAACTCCAAGTAGGTCCAGCCTGAGGCTTTAGGTTTCATTCTCTGTCTGAGATCAGAGTGTCCAGCGAAAGCACTACCTTGTACTTGATTCTGAAGACCTTCGACCTCAGGAAAAGTCAAGAGAGTGGAACTGTAAGCTGGAATATCTTTGACCATGCTAAACTGCTGTGGTTAGCATAGAGTCACATTGTTGCAATACCGAGTGACGTTGTTGGACGCCTGCCACCTGAGACACAATTTGTGCTGAGTTCTCAGTGTTGTATATACTCGTCATAATTTGTAGTATTTAGCTTTTCTGTACCAACCAGTTCAGAAATCACTTTATGTGTTCAAGGACGTGTATTTCAGGGGCATTATGTAGCTCAATTATTAATTAAAACCCTCCTGAACTTTATGGCTTGGCTTTAGGTCCGTGCTAACCACAGGAACACTGAGGTCAGGCTTCGCACTGTAGTCACAATTCTTTTGTTTCCTGTTAGTGTCAGTTGAACCAATTAAATGTGTATCCAGCTCAGGGTTAAGTAGCAGCTGAACTTTGCCCAAGATTGGATGTGAAACCTAAATCTCACCACAAACTGTGTCTCACAAGGGATTTTTGTGTTTTTCTCAGGATGATTAACATATGAATCATTTAGCAGCCATATGGGAGCAGCAGGGAGCTGGCCAAGGATCTCACTCAGTGTTGCAGCAAAATAGCTGTGCTAACCACAGCGGCTTAACAATGTGAAAGATGCCCTGCTCTTTGACTCTAGAACATTGGACACCTCAAAATCCAGTGTGTCACTGAATATTTTAAACAAATATTTCAGCTACTGAGTATGAAATAAGCCTTAACACATGAGCAGTTATTACCAGCTGCCACTGAATGCACAGCATGTATTTAGGCACACCTGTGAAGCTGTGTCCCCCACTGAATCCAGGAGAGGGGCGAGTCAGGTGGACTGCAGGTTGGACTCAGACCAGGCAGGAGACCTGTGGCCACTACCATCATTATGACCAGTGTCATTGAGACAGCATCTGCAACAACATTCGGTTTTGTGAGATGATGTAATGTCCTGTGCCTTCCTTCTAACAGTGTCTATATTTTAGACTCACTTTGCACACACATACAAAAGTCACTGAGAGTCTGCAAAGAACCAATTTTAACTTTCAGCTTAGTTCTCAATTAATGCAGCTGTCTTTACTTCCTTCATTGTGCTGGCATCACTGTCAGGATATGAACGCTGGTGGTTACTACATGAGATATGCTTTTATTTCCTCAAATATTTCTTCTACTACATTCATACTCATTCTTTAGCCCCTCTGCTCTCACCTGCTGGTGTGGCCTGGCTTCTGGGTTGAGGTCAGGAAACAGTAGGAAAACTGTTGCACCTAAATCCACACAGACCGTGGTTAATGCTACCTTTAGGCCACAAGCAATGTTACCTTACAACACACTTAGACACACAATATTCAATTACTAGAGAGCATCTAGGTTAATAAATGATAAAGCAGGTCTTACCTTGTGGAATGAATGACTGCGGTTTAACAAACCTGTGGCAGGAGACCCAACAAGCATGGACTTGGGTGCTGTTGGACTTTGTCTAAAATGATTAAAAGATGATAAAATCCAATAACTTTTCAACAAGTAAAAAGCATAGGTTTTCTTTCTCTTGTTTTCAGCATATAATTCAGTTCCATTCATTAGGTTAGGATTTGATTTTCTCTGACAAAACTGGTTAAAATATGTTGAGGAAAAAAGGCACGTGAGCCAAAGTACAGCAGCTCATCAGTCCAACGTGGTGCTGGTTCTGTTATGACATTGGCATGCACAGCTGCTTCACTGCTGACAGAAGCAACGGCATGAGTGCCAAGGTATGCAGAAATATTGTGTGATGGCAAATTTGGGCACTTTACATTAAAAATGCTGTATCTGTATTACATATCAAGAACACAAAATGTTTTTCAGGTTCTTTGAAAACTTCTCTGATGCTGCTTTTGATTTGTTTTTCCTTGTAAGCACTGCAGTCTAAACATCACCTTCTCATTCACCTTTCCCTCAACATATTGGATACAAAGAAACAAATAAGTTGAGAAAAGACGTGAGGAACAATGGAGGAAGTCAGTGCAGGAGTGGGAGGACAGAAAAGAAAATGAGAAGGAAGGCTCTCACGGGACGGAAGTGGTGTGTCTGTTTGTCCTTGGAAAGGACACCTGCATCTCACAGGAAACTATTTCTTTCTCTTTCTTTCTGCATCTTTTCACTTCAACAAGCTTTTGTATTTTTCCTACTATTAACAAGATGTGGCTGCTGTGACAAAAGGAACAATCTTCTTTGTGAGTCATTTTGTACAACATAGAGATAAGTGCCTTGACTATTGGGTATTTCTTTCCTATACTTTCCTGACACAGAAAAAATAACAAACTCCTCCACTGCTGTTATTGCCCAATAGAATCTCACCCACTCCCACACCTGATGTCAGGTCCGCTCGGCGCAACCTGCCTCTCTTCCGCCTTTCTCTCCTCTGTTCTGTCGACCTGCCTTTCTCTCCTCTGTTCTGTCGACCTGCCTTTCTCTCCTCTGTTCTCTCGACCTGCCTTTCTTCCGCCTTTCTCTCCTCTGTTCTCTCGACCTGCCTTTTTTCCGCCTTTCTCTCCTCTGTTCTCTCGACCTGCCTTTCTTCCGCCTTCCTCTCCTCTGTTCTCTCGACCTGCCTCTCTTCCGCCTTTCTCTCCCCTGTTCTCTCGACCTGCCTTTTTTCCGCCTTCCTCTCCTCTGTTCTCTCACCCATCGGGCTTC
>NW_018128120.1:493963-501046 GCF_001952655.1 Monopterus albus
CCTTTTTCCCCACCCTGCCTTCCTTCTGCCTTTCGCTCCTCTGTTTTCTCAACCTGCCTTTCTTTCGCCTTTCTCTCCTCCGTTTTCTCGACCTGCCTTTCTCTCCTGTTTTCTCGACCTGCCTTTCTTCCGCCTTTCTCTCCTCTGTTTTCTCAACCTGCCTTTCTTCCGCCTTTCTCTCCTCTGTTTTCTCGACCTGCCATTCTCTCCTCCGTTCTCTCGACCTGCCTTTCTCTCCTCTGTTTTCTCAACCTGCCTTTCTTCCGCCTTTCTCTCCTCTCGACCTGCGGGATTCTGCACCTCAGCTGTGTTGCATTCCTAATTAGCGATTCGTTTGTCGGTGCACACAGCTGGGGTGCATCCCGATGATTGACTCCTTCCTTATTTATACCTCTGGCAGACGCGTCACTGTCGCCGGAATATTTACCCACCCCAAGTATGTGACAAATTTTGTGTTAAAACCGCATAAATGTACGTCTGTGTGAGAATGCTACGCTGACAGTTATTGTGCGTTTTGGCTTGACCTTATTCACGTTATTTATACTTTTCGCAAAACGTGCCGATATATCAACGCTGACAGTCCCTGTGCTGTTGATTTTCGGTTTTTGTTTTTCTACCTTTTTTCCACTTGTCTATCCTCATCCTCCTGCTCTCCTAAAAAAAATCCTGCTGTCCGTTTATTTGTTTACGTGTTGGTCCGGGTCTCCTCCACCTTCTCTGCCCTGCTTTTATTATGTATGTACATGGCCCCTGTTATGTTACTTTGCGTTTTTGTTCCTTTAAACCTGTTTTTTTTGTACTAGCACCTGGGTCAGCCATCTTGAATCCATGCAACCTCGGTTCTTACAACCATAACACCTGTACACTCCCCTCCATTCTTTCATTATCATAATCATGCTGTCTCTTTCACGCACACACACAATTCCTCTCCTGACTCCTCCACTCGTGAAGATTTTCCTGTGGGACCCTCACAATCTTATTAAAACTAACAATAACGCATCATGGGTGGAGTGAGAGAGCTGGATACAGCACAGCCACTCAGGCTTGCTACTACTCTGCCTCTGTTGTAACTTGCAGCATTGGTACAAAAACTCTCCTGTGGCCTAGGAAGAATTTTTTCCACTGACCACAATTATAAAAGGTGTTAGCAGTTAGCACAGCTCTGTGGACAGCAGCATAATGAGGAGTGAGAGAGATGCAATGAAAGAGGGGCAAAGAGGATGTTTAATGACATTAATAGAATCTGATGAAAACTAATCAATTCTAAAACTCTCCTACTCTTCCATCCACACACAACAGCAGCAATATTTACACTCCCAGCAGCCTTGAAAAGCTGACGGGTGGCTAAATAGACAAAGAGCCTCTTCTTTCGTCATACAAGCTGCAGAGAGATAGGGAACATAGCCTATCTCTTCCAAAGCAACACCACGTCCCAGTGAACTTCTCCTCCACTGACCTAACTATGAACCGCATGTGCTTTGTTGTTGTATATGCTCTGCATCCCTCCATACTTTTATGGAGAGACTTGCACCATGTTTTATAAAAGAATAACCTGGTTAACTGGCTGACACACTCATTCGTTCATGCAGTTTTCACTAATGACAATCGATACTTCCTGCTCATATTCTGCCTATTAGCTCAAATGTTTTCCTGGTGTGTGTGAACCTGCGACCAGGTTGGTATGATGGTGGGATACTGTGGACACACATAAGAGGTGTTGAAGGAGAGAGAAGGGGGTGTTCATAATGACCAGGATAAACACACATCCAGTAGCACTAGAGTGGTCCCGGTTCATTTTTGCTGAGGGTCTCTTTGCATTAGCAGTCAACAGAACAAACACCACTGTAAGAGACTGACAGACTAATAATGGCCACACACACACACACACACACACAAGCTTCTCTCACAGGCTTGTCCTCAATATGTGGTTGGAAAATATGCTTTGTACATGTAAAATTCAGTGTACTTTCATATGATTACTGCACAGTAATGGATACACAGGAGACCACTCCCATCAGGATAAAATTGTTTCATCAAAGACACAGGTGACCACTCCGATCAACTTTTTATTGATTTGAAATGATTCCTCCTTCTAAGGGGAAAAGTCTCAGTATCCGTATTCATTTATTTGGGTTTTTCATTTAACTTGTCACCTACTACAACTTACATATAGCACAGTTTTTTCAGTTGCTAGTGATAGTGGCTTGTTATAAAATGTCTATTGTTACCATTGTCTTAAACTCTTGTCCCGCTCAGAACCTGTCATCTTCAACTTCTTAAGCTAAGGAACTGCTGCTGCATGACTCACTGGAACACATCTACTGAACCTTGAAACTGCATCCTGAATCAAGTCCACAAAGGGCTGTTCTTACTCTCCACATGTCAGAGAAAACACAAAAAGTGTGTGCACAAGAAACAGATGTCCAAGCAGCCTCAGTGCACAGTGGTACAGCAGTTTTATTTTGAATGACATGAACAACAGGATATTATTTTATTCATGTTTTGTGTATCGGGGGTTCTGACTAACATCTCAGACAGATAGTAAATAATGGTGAAACAGTGACTGCTCCCTCCGTAACTGTGTTGTGTTGACTCAATAGTATGTCTCATTCTCCAACCAACCTAGAAACCAAAGGAGACAGAGTTAGGGTCAGTGTTTGGGATGTTTCACCTCATATTTGGAGCCTAAATTCTCATCTTTGTTGTTTTTCACAGACAAATCTAAGGAAGGGATTTGACAGAATGGCCAACATGTCCATCTAAAAAAGCTGTGACCTTTAACTTTGCACTCAGGCTGCAGGATGACATCATCCTTCATGCTGGCTGACAGTGGGTCAAAGAAACAAGAATGGACTGAAGAGCGTAGCAAGACCCTTCATTTTGAGACATTGTTGCTGTGACTGTCTTGATAATGCTGCAAAAACATGGAGGTGTTAGCATTTTTGCTTCACAGTTGCTCAAAAGAATGTGATATCATCTTTGAGGTCATACAAAATCTCCCTAAGAAGAAAGGAGCAGCTGACACTGACTTGACCCTGGAGCTACAGTATCTTACATATAGGGTCCTCTATCATTAGATGTAAATGCAATTTCAGAAGTCAGTGTGTGATTCCAGTGTGAATATTTTGCCAAAGTCATATTTTATTTTTAGACCTGCAGAGATGGCAAGAAAAAAAAATCCCCAGGCTGGAAACAAGACTTTTGTATGAAAGTGTGAAACCTTGCTGAGCCCCGGGTTACAAATAATCTGGAGGCCAGCTTTGGGTCATGTACACAGTGGGTATATCATATTTTTTATTTATTTAACTTATTTAGAAATGTATCACCCTCCCTTAATCAAATATAAATGTTTCAAACTGTCTTATGTTAACTTGTTTTTTCTGTCTGATTATAACACATTTTTCACAGCAGATGGGCAGTGGCATGGTCAACAGTCTGTGCTGTGGGGCTCAGATGTAGTGGACACACACGTACAAACACAGCTGCATCTGAGTCAACGCTGCATGCAGGTTCTGCTCAGCTCAGTGGGTGGAACGAGGCATTAACAATGGCTGGGTTAAAGGTTCAAATCCAACTGGGTCCTGCCATGTGCCCGAGTTCACTGGTGTGTGGGGGGATGTAGTTCTCACAGTGATAACAGACACATGCATATACACAGCAGCTCTTGTGTTAGTACGTTCACACTATTCTCCTAGCCATGACTAACATTGCTCCCTGTACTAAGCCAGAGCAAGTTATTATAAGTCATAGCACCACAAAATGTTAGGCAGTGGCTAACATGGGATTTACATGGGAAAACCCATGTTGTCATCTTTGTGACAAAGTAGGTCATGAGTTTTTAAATTCTTCATTTAGCTTAACAAATTGGATGTGTTTCTTAAATAATAAAGGAAAACTTAATCCTTCAGCTTGTGTGAAAAATGCCACCAAGCTGCCAAACCTAGAGATTCATGGTTGTCTTTGGACAGCAACAAAATTTGATGTGACACTACACATTTTTCTGCATCTAATTTCTCATTTGTCCAAAATAAAACAATCCTGCTCTCCTCATCCCCCTACATTCACTTCTACATGCTAAAGCTTTAACTCTCCTGGGAAGCAAAAAGTCAGTAGAGGGCTTACCGCCTGGGTTGCGTCTGAGGATATATTTTCTGCCTTCATCATACAGCAAGATGAGGAGGGCGTAGGGGAAGGCACAGAACCACCAGTCTGGCCTAAAGTATGGATGAAGGGACAGGGAGACTAAGTTACAGCTGACAGAAAGACAAGAGCACTCCTTCAGGCCTGTTAGAGAGGCTGAGTTAATAAGCAATATTGGTGCAGAGAGTTTTATGTCATTCTGATTGGCTGAAGGTTCTTCAGGACCAGATGAAGCTGTGTGGGCAAACACTGGGCTTCTGAGACCCAGCCATTAGGAGAGCAGAAGAAAACAAGATGTCAGCTGTGTGTCAAACTTGTGAGCTAAGTGCTTTCTAGTGTTTCCCCATGTAAACACAAACCGACTATTCACAGTATTTACAGAGAAAATGAAGCCATGTCAACCAGAATAAACTACAGTGGAAAGGAAAACATGCAGAATGCATAACTTTGTATCACTGAAATTACCCTGGAACGTATCTGTAAATCAAAGACAACAGATTGTAGCTATTTCACTGCACATCACATTTTAGTTTGATTTGATACTTTTTGATAGAAAAATCTGGGTGTATATTTGTGTGAGCACGTAGCAGACTCACTTGAGAGGGTACATTCTGAGGGCATTTTCCATCCCTGGGCAGTAAGACAGGAAGGTAGCCAGAGCTGTTTCCTCAAACAGACCAAAGATGAGGACACGGTTCCTGTGGAAGCAAAGAGTTGACCCAGTCAGCACCATTTCATATCAGTTATTTATTAGTCTACAGTATGATTATTGTTAATATGACCAAAACACATAAAACATATAAGGATCAGCAAAATAGCAAAAGTTATACTAAACATATGATGAGATAATATTATGTGTTCTAACACACTGCCATGCTGACCGGTACTAGTTAACTGATAAGTTCTGTATTTTTCACTTATGCAACAGTATACTACTTTAAAACTTGAGGACAGTTAATGATAAAATCAGATGATTAGACCTATTACAGTCTCGTGATGCTGCCGCTGTATTTTGTGCACCCTAAAATATAAAGTACATTGATTTAGTTTTATAAAATCAAACAATGAGAAAATGTTTGGATGTATGCATGAAAGTCACTGCTTTGGCTATGTGCACATACTTCATTCCTTGATGAATGATGGAGTTCTTCCTGGTCTTAGCGATGAGCAGAGTGGCCCAGTGGACAATCACAACGCTGACGAAGTAAGCTGTGTGGCAGGTGAACTCCACAACCTTTCTCTGCTCATATGTCTGGTGGATAGAAAAAGAAAACGGATTGGAGCATGTACTGTACCTTTTTGTACAATGACATTTGAGTGAACTATTTTATTAATTTTGGCTTAAGCAATGACAGACCCCCGATGCTCTGAGTTTCTGTCCTCCCCTCTCCTCTACTCTCCACTCCTCCCCTCCCCTCTCCTCTCCTCCCCTCCTCTCTTCTCTCCTCTCTGCTCCTCTCCTCCCCTCCCCTCTCCTCTCCTCTCCTCTCTCTCCATGCAATTCATATGCCACCACTACATGTCACTAACTGCTTGTCTCCTCTCTCCCGTAGTGTGTTCCTCTCTCTCTCTCCCTGTACCTTTCTGGCTCTGGAGCTCTACATTTCTCATGAACAGTCACCGGCCATATCAACCTGCCCAGTGCTTGACTGTTTGCCATTGTGTCTTATTGCCTTTTGTTGCTTTTCTTTTCGTTTCTCTCTTGTCTATCCACTCACCCCAACTGGTCGAGGCAGAAGGCCGTCCACCAAGAGCCGGGGTCTGTCGGAGGTTTCTTCCATTAAAGGGAGTTTTTCCTCCCCACTGTCGCCAAGTGCTGCTCAAGGGGGATTTGTTGGGTTTTTCCTCTATAATAATAATTTTAGTAAGGTCTAGACCTTACTTTGTAAAGTGTCCTGAGACGACTTTTGTTGTGATTTGGTGCTATACAAATAAACTGAATTGAACTGAATTTAATTCTTAGTAATATTGGCATTACTGACCCACTCCTGGCCATAGCTGTCTTCCAGGTCATGTAGATGTTTGTCGTTCCAAAATATTCTGAGCCCCACCAGGTCATATGGGAGGAATCCATTCTGAGCCATGATTGTAAAATATGTGAAAAACCCAGATGTGGCCTGAATCATACCTGCCCAAGAAAAACCAGAGTTAAGAATGTAACTATGGTTCCCTAATAATGGAGATACTGGGCTTTATTAAGAAACATGCAGAATGAGCTGAAGGAGAACTTGTAATTATAAAGAACAGATATTAATATCACATCCATAAACTTTCACCCACTGTTGCCTTTGCAGTAGCAAAAGGTGTACAGCAAAGATGATGGATGGATGGATGTACTGGTCACCTTCATATTTCTTATGGACAACAAGTCCCATGAAAAAAAATCAAAACAACAATGAAAGTATCCCCATCAATTCTAAATGTATTGTAAGCTGAGGGTTGCCTGTGTAAGTGAAGCTGGTTATATCTTGTTTCTCAGTGCTACAGAGCTGAAAGAGCTATCTAAAAATATTACAAACATCAGAGCATTGCACTCGGGGACACATTTTTATGTGTTTCCATCACATAATATGTACATTATCTGTCTACATCATACATCAGTCTGATCAACATGATGAGCATTAATAAATGTCTGACACACAGGAAGAAACTGATGGATGTGATGGATTCATAGAAGCTGGAGTATCCACAAGACAAAACACATCTGAGACATGCTGAGAGGAAGAGACTGAGGGACATAGACGACACTAATGTACCCATGTTGACTAATAGCAAGGCGCTGAGCAGAGCTACAGGAAACTAGTGCAGTAAGTGTTCAGTAAAACTGCACCTGCAATGTTCCAGAGCGTCCCTCTGCCTTACAGGAACAACTCTCCAGAGACTGTGATTATTGTTGTTAGTCTGTGGAGCTATTTCTAAATAAACTACAACACTGTGTTGATA
>NW_018128120.1:501096-561421 GCF_001952655.1 Monopterus albus
TTGGACAACACTGGAGCTCCACAGCACAGGCAATGAGCTAAATGAGGTTTTAGATGCCCAAGCAATACTCTATAGTAAGATATGTTCAGTGTTGTCTCCTTTTTATGATATTGGTTGGCAGTAAGTAAAATAGAGAAATATTTTAGTATTGTCTTTCAGTTTATAATCATTAGGTATCATTATGATTAAATAAAAAGACCATAGGTTACCAATTTGTCCATAGGCCACACTGATGAGTCTCTGATTCACCAGCTTGTCTGTTTTTGAGTTTCTGGGCTGTCTCTTCATGATGTCAGTCTCAGCTGTTTCATAGGCCAGGGAAATGGCAGGGACCTGGGAGACATCAAGAAAATGGCACAGAGATCTGATCTCATCACAGATGTCAAGGAGCAGTAAATTACAGTGAGCAGCATGACACATATTTCAACCAAATCATCAGTCACGGAGCTCACCACATCAGTTCCCAGGTCAATGAAAAGGATGGTGATAGTTCCCAGGGGCAGAGGGATGTTGCAAAGGACAAAGAAGAGGAAGGGTGACATCTCAGGGACTTTGCTGGATAGAGTGTAGACAATGGACTTCTTCAAGTTGTCAAAGATCAGACGGCCTGACAAAGTAATTTAGAAATTAAAACTGTGAGAACTGTGAGAAAACTAAGCTGTTACATGCTCACATTTCTGCAGGTAAACATCCCAGTGTAGGTCACACCTTCTTCCACACCAGTAACAATGGAGGCAAAGTTGTCATCCAGCAGGATCATGTCAGCAGCCTGCTTGGAGACGTCGGATCCTGTGATCCCCATAGCAACACCAATGTCAGCTCTCTTCAGAGCTGGAGAGTCGTTCACACCGTCACCTGTCACAGCCACAATGGCACCCTGAAGTGAAAGGAGATGAGCATTTAAATGTTAGTGCAATTATGTCACTTAGTGCATAATTAAGTTTTACTGTTATACTGTTATACAAAATAAAAATCTAGAACAACAAATATTTCTGAAAGCCTTTCATTCCCAATTTGAGTCCATGAAAATGTCATGAATTCCTTGTGAAGCTAACCTGCCTCTGGCAACCTTCCACAATAATCAGTTTCTGCTGAGGGGAGGTTCTGGCAAAGACGATTTCTGTGTGGTATTTCAGCACATCGTCAAGCTGCTCCGGGGTCATGTCTTTCAGCTCACCACCATGGACAACACAAGCCATGGCGTCCCTGCAGAGGAAACCACAGTAACATTAGGACAAAAGGTGAAATCCAGCATCTTGCTTCTGTGGATGGGAACCAGTCTGGACATTACAAAAAGTAAATACAAACTGGGACAACAGGAAATTCCTAAGGAAAACAGACAGCATCAGCCTGGGCAACCTTTAAAAAACATTATGGTATCATCAGCAAAAAGTTGAGTAGTCACGTAAACCTGAATACTGTATGTGAACTAACCTGGGGTTGATCTCTGACACTGGTACTTTCAGGCGAGCAGCAATGTCTTCAACAGTCTCGTTGCCCTCAGAGATGATACCCACACCCTTAGCAATAGCTTTGGCCGTGATGGGATGGTCACCTGTGACCATGATAACCTGAGGGACAGAGACGAGACCCGATGCTCAGTGTCTAAATCTTGCTAAACTACAATCACATAAACATGTCACACTGAAGGTATGAACTTCAGTTGTATAAGCTGCATACTTTGATTCCAGCAGTTCTGCATTTGCTGACAGCATCAGGCACCGCAGCACGAGGAGGGTCGATCATGGACATGAGGCCAATGAAGCAAAGTTTCTCAGTGGGGAAGTTCACCTCTTCAGTGTCAAAAGCAAAGCCTTCTGGGAACTGGTCATCAGGCAGGTTGAAATGGCAGAAACCTGAATAAGACAAGGACAAATGCTTGTCATTTAGTGAAGGGACGCAACAGTATACCACAAATAATTGAAAACATGAGGATTTAAGAAATAAATCTTACCCAGTACTCTCTCTCCCAGGCCTCCCAGTTCCAGGTAGGCATTCTGAAAAGCATCTTTCATCTCCTCATCCAGAGGTTGCTCTTTGCCCTGCATCATGATGGTGGAGCACCGGTCCAAGATCCTCTCTGGTGCTCCTTTCATCACCAGCAGGTGCTTGGACTCTCCAGGACTTGAATTCCTATGGATGGAGAGCTGTGGAACAAAAGGAAGGCAGGGTTTTGAATGTTTGTTTTGTATTATGTATGATTGAACCCAGTAACAGAACCATGGAGGCCATACATCCTCACTTTTTGTAACTACATCCTTATCTGACTTATTGTTTTTTAGAACTACATCATGTGAAAACAGCTGATTAATCACTCCAACTGTGAAGAATATGGTTTGGGTACCTGGTATTTGTTGGTAGAGTTAAAGGGGATTTCAGCCAGCTTGTGGTTTTTCTCTCTCATTTCAGTAACGGATCCACAGCACAGCTCAATACACTTCAGCAAGGCAGCTTCTGAGGCGTCACCGGCTACTTCTCTCTGTGAATCAAGAGAGAATGCAAAGAGCTGGATCAGTGGGTTTGATCCAAATCATCAATCACATTACACCTCTTTATTTACAATATATCCATTCCACAAGACAATATCACCATGTGAACAACAGTGAATATTTCATCCAATCAACGTTCATATTTTATTTTTAACTAAACACAATACAAAGTTTATTGTGCTACATTTAATTATTTTCCCACTGTGCAGTTTGAGAAAGATATAAAGTTGCCAGTGCTCATTAAGAAATAAGCCTGTGGGTTTGACTGGCCATCTCCTGCTACTGCACCAGTTATATATTTATGAAAAAGCCTTTAACTACAGTATATGGCTATAAAGATTTACAGTGCAGTTTGGCTGTATTTATATTTTGTTGGATCAAAAAAGTTCTTTGCTAAGTCATAATGCCAAGACCCCTCCTAGACAGTGAGTGCATCTCATGTTTCCTCTGGCTACAGAGGAAGAAAACTATTCAGAAGGGATGACCTAAAGAAAAATGTTTGGTGTTTGGTAACCAGAAGACTTTAAAGGAAAATAGTGCATGCAATTAGCTTTTCACCTTCAGAATGGGAATGTGTTCCTGTGAAGCAAGGGTGACAGCACGGTTGCAAAGTCCAGCGACTCTGGCCAGGGCAGCCCAGGTGGCCGAGCTCCTGTCGAAGGAGGTCCCGCTCTGGTTCTGCATGGTGTCGGATTCGTGGATCTGGTTGTCAAACCACATGTGGGCCACAGTCATCCTGTTCTGGGTCAGGGTGCCAGTCTTGTCCGAGCAGATGGTGGAGGTGGAGCCCAGAGTCTCCACAGCTTCCAGGTTCTTCACCAGGCAGTTCTTCTTGGCCATACGCTTAGCAGTCAGAGTCAGACACACCTAGAGACAGAAGTCAATTGATTACAGTGCCTTTATATTGAGTCTTTGAATCAAAAAAATCATTGTAGAATAAGAGAAGGAGAACTCACAGTGACAGTAGGAAGGAGACCTTCTGGCACGTTGGCGACAATGATACTAATGAGAAAAATAATGCCCTCCAGCCAGGTGTATCCAGTGATGATTGAGATGGTGAGAAATGTAACACCCAGGAAAACAGCCACACCAGTGATGATGTGGATGAAGTACTCAATTTCAATGGCGATGGGAGTTTTCCCAGATTCCAGACTGGAAGCCAGGTTGGCGATACGACCCATGACGGTGTTGTCTCCAGTACTGATGACGATTCCTCTGGCGGTACCTGGACAAAGAAAGTAATTATGAGTCAGTGCAGTTGAATGACATTTACTATTTACCAACATCCAGATACTGATTCATAAGTAAAATCTCACCTTTCTTAAAGTTTATTTCTTTTGTTATCAACTTGTCTGTTTAAATTAGCTCTTAAAATTGTAGTTGTGAAATATTTTTAAGCTATTTTTTCTATAGTTATGGATTCTGATTTAATCTACTCAATGCCATACACAAATTAATTTTAACCTTGTAATTTCTGTCAACCACCAGTTTGTTGTCTACCTTCAACACAGTTGGTTGAGGAGAAGGCAATGTTCTTGGTTTCCAGTGGGTTGTCATTGGAGAAGTCTGGAGTCCGGGTCTGTGGCTCTGATTCACCAGTCAGGGAGGAGTTGTCCACCTGAAGGAGTCAAAATAGAGCCAGAATGAAATACCAAAGATCTCCAGAGAAGTAAGGACATGATGTCTTTAGGGTAATGAGAAAATCTGGATGATATTTTTGGTTTTGTTTGTTGAGGATCAACATGGGAAAACAGAAATTTTATCCTAAAACAACCTACTGTAGATCAGTTTTAGATGTTTAAGTGGGTGAAACAAAATCAGAAAGTGATTAAAAAAAGAAACTGCTTGTTAATAAACCACATGTGTCAGCACACTGTATTTCACATCAGATGTCAAGCATCTTTAACCATAACCTACTGATAGACTGTGAGTAAACCAGGATTTCTTTTTTTATCTGTTTGACCAATGTTAAAACAAGTTCCTGAGGGACGAACCTTGCAGCCATAAGCAGAGATGATTCTCAGATCAGCAGGGATCTTGTCTCCACCTTTAATTTCCACCAAATCTCCAACCACCACCTCCTCAGTGGTAATGCTCTTCTTCTCACCATCACGGACAACCAGGGCTTGCTACAAGATTAAAGGTCAAATATAGTTGTTTTTATAACTATACATGTAATGTGGCCTTAGACTGTTACACAGATATGTAGGTACAAATGTCATAAAAGCTCACCTGTGGGACCAGATTCTTAAAGAACTCCATGATCTTGGAGCTCTTGGCCTCTTGGTAGTAGGAGAAGCAACCAGTGATGATGACGACAGCAGCAAGCACAAGACCTAGGTACAACTGCAGGAAGAGAGAAAAGGTTTTCTGTCAGGTCATCTTGCTTTAAACTGTCTGATATATAAATAAGTACACCCTAACAAAGTCCTCCTTACATTATCATAGATTGCCTCCTCATCTGAGGTAATCTGGATACTAAAAGCAATGAAGCAGAGGATAGCACCGATCCACAGCAGCAAGCAGAAACCACCAAACAGCTGGAAACAAGACAGAAAGAACATTCATGTTTCCAGACTTTGCTGGTTTCACTACAAAAAATATCAAAGTGAATTTGAATATTAAAAACATGTTGTGTTTTGCTCAGGAATGAAGAATTAAACTTTACCTGTTTGCAGAACTTGACCCATTCAGGTGTTGTGGGAGGAGGTGTGAGGACATTCGGGCCATCTCGGGCCAGGATTTCTTTTGCTCTGGAGGAGGAAAGACCCTAAAAAGGGACCCAAAGAAGACAAGAAAAGGTCTCACTCGGCACACAAGAGGCTATAGAGTGTGAAAATAGTAATAAAAATGATTGCCTTTGCTAGTTTTCAATAATATACTGTAATGTATGTCTCAATTTTGATGAGATTCCTGTGGCTGTTGTCCCCCCTGTACAATTGAGAAATAAAATTTTGTTGTGGTAAAATTGCCATAATATATAATCCACTGACTTCCCTGTGACCTTATATTATTGGAACGACTTTATACTGAAGAAAGACACCCTTGGAAAATGTTGTCAGTGTTTACTGTGAATATCCAGAGCAGTTACCAACCTGCAATTTCAGACCACCTATGGGATCCTAAATGTACTGATTTATAGGATGGGAAACAAGAACTGTAACTGAAAACTGTTTATTCTTTCACATTTGTTTTTGCATTTTCAGCCTCCTAAAAATCCTTCAAATGGAACAATCTCAGAAGGAAAATGACTCTTTGGTTGCACTGCACATTACCAAAATTAAAGTCAGAAGCTGTGCAGTGGAGTCACAAGTAACATGGCTTTCTCTAAAGGGGTCACAAAGAAAAAAGATTACATTTTCACCAAAAACCAGTACAGCAAGGCTCACACTCTTACTCTGAGAAATAGACCAACGCATACAGTACATAGAGTGCTCACCTTGGTTAAGTCGGTTGCATATTTCTTGCTAAGTTCATCCAAGGTCAACCTGTGAGCTTCCTATGGAGATAGAGAACAATACACTCAACAGATACACTGCAAAAAAATCTACTAAAATCCCTGTCACTTGAACACTGCAGATATTATCTCCTCTGAGTATTAAAAAATGTCCTGTCACCTTCTCCAGAGCGAGTTGGGGAACATGAAGCTGACAAGGCAAAATCAGCCTTCTGATCAGGATTACAGACACATGCTGGTGCATACAGTGTAATATTACTGTGAGATTAGTGAAAGCAGACATTTGAGTAAAACTGCTGAAGATGGAAAGCCTGCAGCCACCATGAGCTCAGTTGCCTACAGTCTGTTTGCTGTGACCAAACAGTCCAACCATCCAAATCAGTCACAACCAACTAGAATATTGATGTTTTCTCCCAAACATGTTATTCATGTGTTGGACACTATCTGGGAGTGGAGTCCACTTTTTCAGACTCAGCCAAAACTCACATAAAAGTCATTTGGTGCATGCATGATATGATTTTCTACAATGTTGTTTGCAATAGTTAGCATTGTCTTTAGCTGGACTTTGACAAGCCAGTTAATTGTAACAGCTTTGTGGACTCCATAAAGATCCACCTACAACTTTATTAGCTAATAATCATCAGTACTGTGACCTGCTGGATGACACTGGGCATGGATTGTTGGAGTGTCAAGAAGCATGCAGTAATATAGGAATTAATTATAAAACAGCCTTCAAATCTTATTGTAATTTTAGTTTTAGTTTTTGAAAAATTACTTTAACATACAGCAAAACTGGTGGACCTTGTGAAAGTCATCAACCATATACACAAAGTTCATCATTCTGCAAAATGGTAGAAAATGAAAGCATTATTACAATAATTTTCAAATATTCAGTGGGACATTTCAACATGCTACATTGATTAATATCTAATTAGTGCTTTGAGATGAGCATGAGGCCTCCACCTTCCTTGTCATCAACTTACCTTGTCAAGGACACTGATGTACAGCGTCCTTGTTAAACAGCACTAAAGCAAAAGCGCCTCACTGACGAAGCCAGCTACAGATTCAGCTTCAAAGCCTGAGCTAGTGGAAACTGGCCAACTGATCTCCTACCTACACCCCGCCAAACCTGTATGTATGCAGCTTTACAGCTGCACAGCCAGAGCAGATGAGCTCAGTGATGAAAGTTAAGCATCTGGATGAAGATAAAATGAACTGGCTCTGCCAATCAAACTAATCTAAGTTTATCAGAAAGGAGAAGCAGAATAATAAGTTTGCTGGCTGTGGAAAAAAGACTAGTTCATATGTTTGGAGAAACTGAAGAGTCTGTGATGGCAACAGAGCCTCTGACCCATTTCACTAGTGAAAGTCAACCTAGATATGAATGACTGAGAAGTTAAGTATAGTTGTGAACTCCTTAGTAACATGCAGTGGTGTAAGTAGAAATTAGGTTAATAGCAATTAAGCATGAGGCAGACTGCTTCATCTCATGTGAGCAGCTGTAGCAGAGGTTTGTCTCAGCTGTGTTCAGTGTTAACATGGCCTGAGGAAAGCAGTGTTATGAAGTTCACTTTGATTTCACTGACTGGTTTGACTTTTTATTTGTGCACTCACCAGTTCAACTTCTTTCTTCAGATCATCCACATCCTTCTTGCTCTTTTTACCTTTCTTGTGTTTCTTGTCCTTGCCGTCTGAGGTTGGAGCCACTTTGTACTCATCCTTCCCCCTCTGGAGTAAAAACAGTGAGACAAAATGAGCTCCTGGAAAGTAGAAAGCATGATTTGCTGCTCAAACAAGCTGTAAAACTCTCAAATTGAGAAACTTGGAGAGTTCCTAAAAAATAACAGTATGCTTACACAGCTGTTTTTGAAACTAAGGTACAGTATATTAAGCTTATTCAGTAACTTTTTGTCCAGTGGTGGTTTATTCAAATTAAGACTACTAACTGTCATATTGTCATAGCACAGCATTACAAAGTGTCACCCATGGCTCAGTGGGACATGTGGCCATGTTCAAACTGACTACGGGGTTAGTAATCCTGACCGGCCCCCAGCCAAAGTGAAAGGAGCTTTCCAGAACTAATCACTGATGACTGTGAAAACTCAGTAAAATAATTCATGATCACACATTGTACTTCATTTGGCAAGTGTAAAGAACACCAACAATCATCCTTGGCCGATCATGAAACAACAAGCAAACAAACAGACTCTATGGAAAATCCTCAACAGAGAACTACTACCAACCAGTCAGCAGCTACAAAAAGAAGACAATTATCAGTGGATGGGCAGTCACAAGATACAAATGTCACCTCCTAACTCTTTCTTTACCACACACACACACACACACACACACACACTCCTCTGTTTCTCATATGGTCATAAAGACTCACTAAGCACATCAGTGTTCTTGACAATGCAGTGCCCAGCCCAGACACACTAAGTTAACATGTTCCCATGTATTTTGTATAAATATTGCAAGGATTAAATCCTCTCATTACAGATTCAACTGAACATACTGTATCACCTTCAGTCAACCAAAACCAATCAGGATTCTTCCACTGAAAAGGAGCAAGAAGCCAAACTGCTGCGAAAACATCAACACTATAGAGACCATGAACACAAAACAGGAAACAGAATGAAATAAGAAAATAAAAATTTCAAAGTAAGTTCACTTCTTTTAAACAGTGTATGATGGATACGCTATGCTAACAAGACTCTGAGAAGTAATAACACAAGGTATTGCATAACATCTTGGCATCATTGCTTCCATATTATCCAAAATATTCCTATATTCTACCTGTGTTTGCTCTGTTTAAACCACCTTCATTGTTAGGTTCAGTTTATTTTAAAATGTATGTTTTTAAAAGATTTTAAAGAAAATCAAAACTGGTACTAGTGCAAATTCAGTGAACCACCAAACTCAGCAAATTTCATCCTCTAAGATGAACACGTGTATCAAATGCTTATCAAGATCTTTCACTGAAAATCAGAACCGAGTCGCTAGCCTTCAACATCCATGGCCGACTAATGTCTATAAAATATTATAACAATCCATGAAACGCTCACAGAAATATTTCATAAAAGTGTTTGTATGGATGGACACTGCCACTCCTTTAGCCTAATAATCAGCAATTTGGCCCGACTGGAGCACAAGGTCAAAAATAATAACCTGAATAACTTCTGTCGACCGCCAGTCAAAAAGTTTGGCCCATGAGTATTAGGGTGGTAGGTCAGAAATATTGACCTGTGAGTCCCATTGATCAGAGGCCGATCAAAACATATGCCCAAGCCCCTCTTAAACTTGGTCCAGACTCAAAACTGAAAAACATAACCAGCTTAGTCTTCACCTATAGACTCTTAGAAACCAGGCCAAAACATGACAAAGGTCTAGTACTTACTCCCAGCCCCATGATTGCAAGGCCAGTCTTAGAACAGGCAATCCAATTATCTGTTTAAATTGTAACTTTGGCTCTCTCTCTCACACACACAAACACACACACTGTCTCTCAGCCCTGTCCAGTGTCTTCCGAAAAAAGTTTCACATCCCTTTATACCTACAACTGACTCACCTCCCTTGAGTGGAGGAGCTTGAGGAAGGAGAGGGGTCAAAATAGACAGGTGAGTAGTAGTGTTTGGGAGGTGGGGGGAGGATGTGTATTGGAGAAGTTCAATGATGGTGTCATCACACACAGCTGATGGCAGCCACAGAAAGGCCGTTCAGGATCCTGAAGTTCCTCCAGAAACATTCCTGTTCCCGTTAAGTGAAACATGCAAGGAGTAGGAGGAATTGTCCTTGTTGTTGGCTGACGAATGTGTTTGATGTAAACTTCCAACTGCTTATAGTAGCTGTACTATTTTTAAAACTAAAGACAGTCTCATTTTACTTCAGGTGCATCAAACCAAGTAGGTGGAACCAAAAATAATAAACAGCAGGCATCATTTCTCTGAAAGTAAAATCTGGAAATCTGTACAGCGTGTTGTGCAATTTCCTGTTCACGTTACTGCCGTCTCAGTTTTGAACCACTGCCTCATGACACCTGTATTTCCCAGGAGAGCATCATTCATTAATACTTTATTTTACAGGTCTGTTATTTCTTAATCATTTCTTGAAAGTTTCTTGCAAAGAACCATGTAGTTTGTTAATAATCAGAAAAAAATAGGGACAAATTTCTAAGGCTGATTTTTTTTCTTAGTTAGTCCACTGAGTTGTGTTGACTTTATTATTGGCTAGATGAATTTCCATGGAAGAAATTGCTCGATGTAAACTATTTATTAATTATTTGAAATGGTATTCTTCATTTATGCTGACTTGGATGGTTATCTGTAGACAAATTTAACATTTTGCATGTGTAGTTCACCTTCTGTCCTCTGAAGAAAGCCTTGTGTGTTTGCTAGCTTAGCATTTACAAATAACTGGAAGTGTGCTGACTGTGCTACTCTCTAACTGTACCTGTAATTAGTACTAAATTTTATGGTTCCTTCCAGGAAACCTCAGAAAATTATTTAGAAATAAACTGGAAATTACAGACCTGTGAAATAAAGCGTTACCCATCATTCTGATGCACACTGCAGACACAAGCCTGATGCTGCCAGTGCCAATGCCATTATACTGTAAGTAAGTAAGTAAGTAAGTAAAGGTTTATTTATATAGCACCTTTCACAGATAAAATCACAAAGTGCTTCACAAAGTCAACAATGCAGAACGCAAAACAAACTAAACAATATGCCAACAACACCAACAGATAATATATAAAAACCATAATAAAAATAAATTAAAATAAACTATAAAATCAACTAAAAGCCTGACTAAACAAATGTGTCTTCAGCTGCTTCATAAAACCACCAACAGATTAGGAGCGGAGAGCACGCTTCGGAACATATGGGGTTAATAGGTCAACAATATACTGAGGAGCCTGACCATGAAGTGCTCTAAATGTTAGCACTAAAATTTTAAAATCAGTTCTAAACCTGACTGGTAACCAGTGAAGTGAAAATAAGACAGGCGTAATATGAGCTCTTCTAGGGGTTCCTGTTAAAAGCCTCGCTGCAGCATTCTGCACAATCTGAAGACACTTTACAGTTGACTTATTGCAACCGATAAGAAGGGAATTACAGTAATCAAGACATGCAGAGATAAAAGCATGGATAATTAAAATAACCAGGGACAGATCCAGTCGCAAGTGAGAGATTTATTAATTTCACAATCCAGGGACCAATCAAATCAAACAAACTTAAAATCAAAGATGTAGGTAAAATATCGACAGGGCTAGCGGATGGCTTAATCTTTCTTATTAAAATCTTCATATCTGGAAAAGTAACCGGAGAGAAAGATGACCAAAAACATACAGGTGGGGTCACATTGATTCGACTCTTCGAGGTAGGAATCATACTCACCCTAATGTCCTGCACTTTATCTATAAAAAAGTTTAAGAACACATTACAATCCTGTCCTGTGTACTTGAGAAGCTGACGGTGATCAGTGTTTCCTTAATAAATCTGTCTTAAAGCACATCAACTACCCAGCAACAGTTCTTGTGGTCTAAGCCAAGAACCCTTTACAGCAAGTTTCTAAAGTATTTTTTCTGTAATTGTTATGGGAAATCACAATGTCTTCCTCTGTTGGAATAGTAGGTTTATTTTTAATACCTCCATCTATCCAACTTTCATGGGACTTCAAGTGCATTTTTTATTTTTGCACATGAACTGCAGCAATCAGAATCACAGCTATAGATCATAGTCTACAAGAGAAAGTGAAAGCAGATCCTGTCTTGCACCTGATATGGAAAAATGACATTTGCTATAGTCCAGAAATCAATCTCAATAGAAAGAATCTAGCTTTTGTAAAGTAAGATTACATTTTATCACTGACAGAAACTAAAACTAACAATCAAGTGCCCAACTAACTAACAAGCATGTGAACAGAGGCTTTATAATCAGTGAGACAAACTAAGATTATCAGAAAAATGAGCTGAGATCCCACTTTTGTCCTTAATCATTCATTTGTTTCTAAAATCCTGTTAGTGACATTCACTGAGCAGCTTCCACAACTAAATGTGGAAATGACGAATTTTCTGAGCAATTTAAACAAACAAAAATTATGCCACTTGGCCTCATGACCTTCCTGTAAGTGAAAGCATATTGACAGTTTTCACAGCTATGGCTGCTAATGAGCTTATATACTGTATGCTGCTGTCAGTGTTTTTGCTTTAAAAATCAATAATAAACCAATTCAATATTTAAGCCACAAAATCAAAAGACTGACAAAACATACAAAAGAGAAATAATTTCAGCGTTCACACAGCAAAATATGTCGTGTTATATCAACTCACACATTTAACATCAGCTGATAGTGTGTTTTCTAAACTACATGGACAATTTAAACTCTTGGGTCATTGTAGCACCATAGGTGTCAATCCCAAATGTATTCTTTACACAACAAGTGTCAATACATACTGCTGTGTTCACTATTACTGAGTTAAATCAGATTTTTCTCCTATAAATCTGTTAAAGATGATTATAATAAACAAGCCTGAAGACTGCAAGATAATGAAATGTTCTTTACAGTTGTGTGTAAGATCCTCCAGATATTACAAAAAGAAGTAATATCTTACAAAATATCACTAGCACAAAAGTTACTTTATTGTAGAATTCATACAAACTGAAAATGTATGTTTAGTGTTTAACGTTCAACATCTGACATTTGACAATTGTTTAACATGAGCTTCTAACACTTAAAATGATTAGTGTGTTTAAGATTTCCTGACAAGCAGTCCCTGGAGGTTGAAAGAGTAATCACTGTCCTCTTTGAGTTTTATGGTTTAGGTACAGCTTAAATGTCACGTGGTGGCAGTGGGTATTCAACAACAATGAGTTTACTGAAACACTGCTGCTCTTTTGTCCACTAGCTGTGATGAGCTTCAGCACTGCTCAGATGGGCCACGTGTCAAAAATATGCAAAATGAGATAGATAAGTTAAAAAAAACACAAGTCAGGCTTCAGCTTTTCAGTAATCCAAGAGGATCAATGCTGTTTTAATCCTGTTATTAATGTTTCATTGATAGTGATAAAATATTTGTTCCACCTGTCACATAAACACAGAAAAAGCGAAAAGAGAGGTCAGAGTACAACTGCAGTGAAAAAACAAGGCAGGGTCGAAAGGTGACTTGTTGAATGTTTCCAATAAAGTAATGTTTAGTTACAAACATTGAGCTCCTCTTGGATGTGGGTGCATTTCTACATCGAGCAACAAAGTACACAACTACATTTATAGGGTCAACAGGTGCCTTCAGATAAACACATATAAAACAGAAGAGGTTGTTTCTTTCTACAGCATATAACAAAACAGAGGTCAATAACATGTTAAATGATTCCAGATTGTACCAAGTTTAAGTGCTGGGTATTTGATTTTATGTGTAATTAAAAACAAACAACCTCAATACAACAGTGTGCTCACCTGTGATCACTGCAACAAAGAGCTAATTGCATGAACAAGGCTATAAGTGGTTAAGAGGTGCCGGAAGAGCCATATTACCAATATCAGAAGGTGCAATGGCCATCCTTGAAAAAAATGACACCACGCACAATTCACTATAAAGACCTAATGTCTATGTGGGAGAACACGTTCAGTTCCTACATATTTCAGCATGGCCACAGAGTGTTTTGCTCCAACAAAATGTTGCAGGGCTTCTTAGATGATCTGTGTGCTCTGCAGTACTGTTCATCTTTCCTATATAAGCCAAGCTGCAGGGACCCTTCAGCATATAAATGACATTAGTTGTAGAATAGGTCATCGTACCTTCTATCTTAATCATTCTAATCTTAATCATTCATTTTCCATTAAATCCTTTTTAGAAATAGGGTGATTTTGTCATTTTCTTTCTGCTACAGATGATAGTTTTGTTCCTTTTTCAGCCTTTCCCCCTTTTGTGTGTGTGTGTGTGTGTGTGTGTTTTTTTTTTTTTTTTTTTTTTTAGGTTGTGATTTTACTTACTTTAATGCTGATCAATTTTTGACAGTCAGTCTGTATTTTTTCATTCATAAGAATTTTCAAAGATTCCTTTTTCCACAAATACCTATGAATATGCAGTGAGGACAGCTTAGAGAGCAGTTTATGAGACTTCATAACATAAGGATGGGAGAAGATACAAGAACAGACTGTTTGACAGCTGGTCTCCTGGTCTCAGTGTGCAGAATAATACACACGTTGTCCTCTTGTCCCCTACACACAACTAGTCCACTACAGTACTGGGGAAAATCACAAACACATCCTCACAGAGTCTGAACTTTCATGCAAGGACATTTTGACATAGGTCAGTGTTGCCTAGCAACAAGGTGTCATGCACATTGTACAAGTGAATAAGTGCACTGTCCACACTGCTGGCGTGGTGCTGTGTCTGAGTTTTTGTCATTCTGTAGGTATTTTATTGGAACTCTGTGAGAAATATTAGCAGTTTGGGGAGTTGGTGTGTAGAGCTGCATCTAAATCTAAAAAAAGCTCTAAATAATCCACATGTACCAGGACAGATTTAAACGGGTACAGGCATGAGTGAAAATGAAATATATTAGGGCAGGTCAGTATAACACATTTGCTCAGTACCAATGCGGCTAACCTGGTGTTTCTGCTGTTCCTGATATCTAGCGAAAGACTGCAAGAAGAAGAGGATTTGTGCCAATGGGGCCCTCAAGGGACTGAGCTTAACAAGGAAAGAGCAGATGGATTCTTGGAACACATTCACACACTCAGAGGAATGGAAATGGATGTGCACTGAGAGCCTCTAGGGGCCAATATGAGGCTGGATGCAGTGAAGTAAAATATCCAGGTCTGCTCTGAGCTTCTGCTGCAGAAAAACCTGCACTCTCCTCTTGCAGCTCTGCTGGAACTTTTCATTGACCACACACAAAACAACATGAGCACAGATTTGAAGTGGGGCAAAGCATGGATTTCTTTCTTAGCCTCTTAATAAGGACAGAGCCAGAGAGACAGCTTTACTGTGAAGGAAGGGGAGGAAGGAGAAAGATCAACACTGATATATGTTTTCACTGGTCAGGAGAATCAAGAAGTGTCCTGCAGGGAAGAATCAGTGGTGAAACTGTAACACAGAACAGATACACATTTGCCATCTTAACCCCATTATTTAGTTGCCATGACAACAATCTACACCCCATCTAACAAGATAGTTATTTCATCAGTACACCCCAGATACATTTACAGTGTGTATACAGTGTGTTGGCTGAAGAAACTAGATAGACAAGCATGTCAACAAGATCATGTGCCTTTGTATTACTTACATTATGGGGACTGAAACCTGTTAACACACTCACACTGTGGGAACTTGGCCATCCTTGTAGGAACCAGAGGTTGGTGTGTGCAACCTTAGGGGCATCCATATAGAGCTGAGCAATAAAAGACTAAGATGTCATCAGCATCTGCCACTGCTCTCTGCCCAACATTTAAGTGCATCTATTATTAACTTTTTTTTCAGCTACTTAAGATGTTTACAGCTAAACATTCATTCATACACCAAGCACTGTCATCTGAACATCTTCATCACATTCCAAAAATGTGGTTGAGGAAACACACCATAAGTTTTCATTGCTATGCAGATGATAGTTATATTTATCTATGAACCCAGATGAATCAGATCAGTTGGTTAAACATCAAGCTTGCCTTAAAGACATAAAGACCTGGATGACTTCTAATTTCTTACTTCTAAACTCTGACAATACTGAAGTTATTGTACTTGGGCCTGAAAACCTTAAAAATCTGCTGTCTGACCATATAGTTAGTCTAGATGACATAGCTCTGGCCTCCCAGAGCCCGAACTGCCTTCTTTCACCTGCGCAATATCACCAAAATCAGGAACATCCTTTCTCAAAGTGATGCTGAAAAACTGCTCATGCATTTGTTACTTCCAGGCTGGACTATTGGAACTCTTTACTATCAGGATGTCATGAACATTAATTTATGACTTGTTGTCAAGTAATTTTCTTCCATCCAGTCATTAAATTTTTCTATGCTGGCTCCAGGTGCTCTATAAATACAGCTTATTACAACATTCTTCTTTTTTTCCAAAAGTAGTTCTACAGTCACACATTCCAGTAAATTATCTACTGCCCTTGACATTTTCTCCACTTTTTTTTAACAAAAAGTTTTATCTATGTACAATTGCCACACCACCTCCCATCTTTATCTCTCTGTTTGTACATAGCAAGTCATACCCATCAAGGTCAAAATCCATTCCCCTTACATTATTAATCCAAGTTTCAGAAATAGCAATTATATTAAAAGAATGTGTAAGACTACTAAGATAATGTTTTATACTCTGAAAGTTTGCGTATAAACTTCTGCTATTAAAGTGAATTAATGATAATTTGTTTTCAGTCTTAACATTGCTGTTAAACTGCTCATCCGTGTAATTCTTAAAAAAGTTTTTTTCGGGGTCAAAATCATCGTCCGATTCATGATAATGTTGTTCAGTGTCTCCAATTGTGTTCAATTCCAGATCCAGTCCCTCAGGAACTAACAAGACTGATCATATCTCTCTTATATTAGCTTCTCTCCACTGGCTCACACACACTAATACATACAATCATACACACTGATGCACACAAATCTCCTCAGTGGACCAGAGGTTTTTTTTGTAGTTCTCTTGATCAAGCACGTGTGCGTTGGATTCACATTATGTAACACTTCATTCCCTGATCTGACTTTTTGCCATTTAGTCATCCATGTGTGCAATGAGTCACCAAGCTGCCACAGTTTAATATAGCACACATGTACAACAGGTTATATAAAAATCAAACCATCATGTAATTATTAACTAATGTCATGTTGTGTGTGCAGTAAAATGCCAAATGAACAACATGATAGAGATGATAGCAGCTCGTAAACTGGCAGAAATGACAATTGTCATTGTCATTGTAATATTGTCCTGGGTAGGACAATAATATAGAGGCACCTCTGAATATAATGTAAGTTGCAGCTAAAGTTATAAAATAAATGTAGTGGAGTAAAAAAGTACAATATTTGCCTCTAAAATATGGTGAAGTCAAAGTAGTAGCACAAAATGAAAATACTCAAGTAAAGGTACCCCAAAATTGTACATCAGTTTGTACATGCAAAAATAACTGTACTTACTTGCTACCACTGCTAGCAACAGTGTGACAGCCAAGCACTGGGGAGCTGTATAACATAACTGGTGGACTCGTAGCCCAGATAATACTCACACCAAGATGAAGCTTTCAACCAAAGACAGACCTCACTAATCACAAGTCAGATTACAAAAAACATATCCTGGCATATCTGATTTAACTACTGGAGGTAGTCTCTTATACTAGATGTCCTCTTGTGGAAAAATCTAGGAAGTAACACAAAGGCAATATCAAGACATGAAATGAACCTTATATTTAGCAGATTTCGAAAAAAATCCATGACGTACAGTTTATGGACACAGAAGTTAAATAATGTGCTCAAACCCTGTGCATTTGGATGCTGAACCTTGAAGACAGAAAACCCACTACAAGCAAGTCGTACTGTTCCTTTATCTAGCAGAACTGTAGTTATGTCATGTCATATGACTGTTACTGGTCAAATACAATTCGTCATTCAAGCTGCTAACTGCTTACCTCTTGATTTATACTGCTTTCAAGTCACATGGTAAATATTAGGAGAAACAGAGTTCACATACAGTACATAAAAAAGAAAGCACAAATGTATTCCCATACACTTTAATGTAAAACCTAACATCAGGATTTTGCTCCTGTCATTATGCAATCTACGTATGCTGGTAATGTAGGATTAATATATTTAATGAAGCTTAGTGAAAGTTCGATCTGGAAACATACTTCATTCATCCTCCTGTCTTTGTTCTTTATTTTCTCACAAACACACCTCACTGCTGCTCCCCTTTCATCATTAAACAATTTACCTCATCTGATCAAAGCAAGCAAAAGCAACAGCACCTGAACAGTGTGAATAGCAGAGTAAGTTTCATATGTCAAATTATTATGGCCTAATACAAAAGAAGTCCAAATCTTCAACCTCCAAGTCTGAATGCAGTCAATGCACAAGTCCGAGTCCAAGTTCGGTTCATCATTGCTCAAGTCCAATTCGAGTAACTTGAGATCGAGTCCTGGACTGGAGTCCTACAACACTGTCTTTTTGTTATGAGAACAACAAATTTAAGATGTGTTGCCAACAACTGTTTTTTTAACGTTGCAGCAGGATTAAGTTGAAGGACCAGAAGTTCTCACATGTCATATGACTGTGCGTGTCCCTCCTCCCTAAAATGACAAACATTAGTGTATGCAAACTTCAAATTTGTCAAGTCATCAGAATTTCCAAAACAGGATATTTTTGAAAATCAGAGAAAACGCTGCTGTAACCATGGCAAAGTTACTAATTTGAGACTGTCTGCACTTGGCAGGAGTAGAGGTAACTATGGCAGTCTGATAGCAGGAGAGCTGAAAGACATTTTTAGTAACAGTGTCATGAGAGAAGAAACTGTTCCTGTTTGTATGTGCTCTCTCTTACACACAAACACACAGTGACATGGCAAATGATACTTCCTTTCACTCTGTGCTCATTTTTTTTTACTGAATGGACACTTTCAGTTAGCCTGCATTAATACACCTCCTTTCTGTGTCTGTGTGTGTATTTGTGAGTTTTCCCTTGAAGGTTGCTCAGAGCATTAATGATAATAATGATGCACAGTGTGTGTGTGCAGCCAGAGCTTTCTTATCTCTCCTCATCAGAGCTGCAAGTTCCTGAGAAGTAGGCCAACTTCAGCTTTCATGAAACACAGGAAAGAAGGTGAATGTGAAGAAAAAGTTGAAGCTCAAAGGACTAGAGGAAAAAAGACAGTGAATGTGTGAGATAATATAAAAATTGATGTAACTACTGACAATCTTCAGCTGCAGCTGTGGTTTTGGGGGTATACAAGCTGAATTTAATACACATACCTGTAAATATCTTGAAGGAAAATAATCCCAGCCAAATAATAATAACCTTTATTTGGCCAAGTATGTCACACACAAGGAATTTGTTTCCAGTACCTAACCGAGGCAGCCATCTGCGGCGCCAACTCAACCGATGGCTCTAACCATCGGGGGAAACTTGGGGGTTCAGTGTCTTGCTCAAGGACCCTTCGACGTGTGAACTGCAGGCACCGAAATTCGAACCTCCGACCAGGAGACGACTGCTCTACCCACTGAACCACAGATGCCCCCATGTTGACTTGCTTAAATGTATTAGTTCTGGACTCAGTTGCCAGTGTCTGAAATGACAAGGCATATTGCTTGTTATACTTGGAGTACATTTTAAAGGTTAGTCCTCTGGACTCTGAGTATACCCACTGGAACTCCATTAGGTTTAGACCTATGGCTAAAATTTGATTCATCTGATGGCAAAGACCCCAGAACTGGATAACCACCAGCAACTAATCAACTGTTCCTTGGCTCTGCGACCATCCATTCACATTTCACAGGAGGGTTTTTTACATATTTTTTGAGAGTAAAAATACAACAGCTTGTGTGGTCCTGCATGTAGGCACATCTAGTTTTAGTAACTACATTTTTGTTTAGCTTTTACCTACAGTATGTGTTTTTTCTTGGTCTGGAGTATTTCATATTTCTTCACTGTAGTTATACTAAATCTAAGCAGTTTGAGGTCAGGAATCATTTTCACATAAACTAACGTCAGGACTCGTGTTCGACGGGCTCCGTCGTCCTCGCTGGCTGAGTTCATTTGGCCAGATTGTACTGTCAGGTTCGGCACGTGAAGCTGCCGATAATGTCGTGGGTGAACTCTATTAAATTGCCAGACAAGGATACGTCAATCACCGTCTCTTCATTAAGAGCACTAACTCTTAACAAAAACAAGACAAGACATGGTGAACACATGAAACACACTTACAAATTGATGATACAGTCCATGGTCAGAGCCAGCAAACACATACATCAAAGAAATCCAAAGTTCGTGGTCCCAAGGGAAGTCAGTTAAGCTGATACACATAGAGGCAGTCCGAAACAAGATGGCAAGGCACAAAGAAAAAACAAAACCACCCGAAAAACATAGTCATAGTCCATGGGGTAACCACGGAAAACAGGGAGCCAGGCATGAGTCTAGGGAGGCCACTCGGGAGGGTGACCTCGGGACCAGGCAGGAGACCAGAGCGGCCGCTCAGGATGGCAACCTCGGGACCAGGCAGGAGACTGGAGCGGCTGCTCGGGAGGGCTACCTTGGGACCAGGCAGGAGACCGGAGAGGCTGCTGGAGGACCAGCTGGGACGGTGGCTGGAGCAGCTTCTGGAGGAATGGCTGGGAGCTGAACTGCAGGGTTGATGCAGCTCTGGTGGATGAAGCACAGGCAGAGGACAAGATGACAGCGACCCCCTCTGGAGGCAGAAGCAGGGCGTCGGCGACCCCCACTGGTACTGTGGTGCCAGTACCAGAGGGCGACCCCCTCTGGTACTGGCAGCTGGGCGTCGAAGTCGGCCCACACAGGATCTGGAAGCAGAGGAGTGGCATCGTCGCCGGCCCACTCGAAGGCTGGGAGCAGGGGAGTGGCATCATTGCCAACCCATGCAAGATCTGGAAGCAGGGGAGTGGCGTCGTCGCCAGCCCACTCGAAGGCTGGGAGCAGGGGAGTGGCGTCATCGTCGACCTGGCTGGAGACAGGAACTGCTCGAAAGCGGCATCGGCACGCTGGCCAACCCACTCAGGGATGGGAAGAGGAACAAGCCCGGCGGCAGCACACCGGCCGACCCACTCAGGGGCAGGAACGGGGCCTGAGGGAGCATCAGCACGCCGGCCGACCCGCTCAGAGGCAGGAAGAAGGAGGGCGCCGTGAACATCTGTCAGGAGCTGGAAGCAGAGGAACGAAGACAGCTTTGGCTGTCCAGCCAAGCCCTACAGAACCAGAGGAAACTGCCTCCATAGGTATGTAGTCGTCGGCACACTGCAGACATGGTAACCTGGCGGGGACGCTGTTGTTGGCACACCTGGGTTTCTCGGTCTCAGCGGGGATATTTCGGTAACCATGCCAAGGGGCGGACTCCGGGGCAGCGTCGGCAAACAGGCCGACCCACTGGGAAACAGGAACAGGCTGTGACTGTGGAGGCGACTGTGGCTGTGGAGACAGCTGCTGCCGGGAACCTGGAGCTGGGACCTCCTGTGAAGCATTCACCATGACACACAGGGTGGTGGTAACCGTGGCAGGGATGTTTCTGTCAGCGCACTGAAGGTAAGGGGCTTCAGCGGGGACACTTTTGTCGGCACACCAGGAACCTCCCCGTGCTGAAGGGACATCAGGAGTTGTAGCTGCAGGAGCAGGCCGCCCCCGCGCGGGAGGCTTGGCTGAGAGGAGGGCTGCCACCACTGGAGACTGGGTACAGGGACAGGAACAGGCTCAGAAGTGGCGTCGGTGATCCGGCCGACCCGCTTGGAAACTGGTACTGGAACCATGGCCCCAGTTGATGGCCTCCTCCTACTCCGCCCTCTCCCTGGACCCCTAGAACAGATGGCCCACCAGTCCCGATAAAGGGTGAGGTGTCGAGACTGGTAGGCTCTGGAACTGGAGACATATAGAGGGCGCCCACTCTACTGGAGGGAATTACAGGCCAAGGAGCTCGGGAGCACAAGGGCCTAGCAGCAGCAGCTCTCAAGCTCGCCTGGGGTTGAAAGGACTCACGGGATGGGATCTCTCTCAGTAAGATCCATACCTGCTGAAAAGCCTTCACCCACACGAGTCTCCCCAGCTCACAGTGGTTGTCTGCTGGGCCCATGCCTGGTTGGCTCATCCAGTATTTGACAAACGGGGCCCAGAAGCGGACACAGAAACAAAGAGGTGCAGGGACTGTCGAAAGCAGTGTATCAACAGATAACAGGTCCGCTGAGGTGCGGGAAAAAACAACTAACACACCAGGTACCGAGCAGAGCAGGTGTGCACGTCTGGACTCGTGTTCGACAGGCTCCGTAGTCCTCGCTGGCTGAGTTCATTTGGCCAGATTGTACTGTCAGGTTCGGCGCGTGAAGCTGCCGATAATGTCGTGGGTGAACTCTATTAAATTGCCAGACGAGGATACATCAATCAACGTCTCTTCATTAAGAGCACTAACTCTTGGTCCAAAGGGAAGTCCGTTAAGCCGATACACATAGAAGCAGTCTGAAACAAAGATGGCAAGGCAGAACAGAATTGTCAAAACACAAAATACCAAAACCAAATAATGCTGGAGTCTAGAACAATCTGGCAGCGTCCTGGTGAGAGGACGCTGCCTAAATAGAGGTGAAAAACAGGTGCAAGCAATAAGGAGCAGGTGAAACTAATGTGAGTGATAATTAAAGTAAAAAGACTGAAACTGTGGTGAAGCAAAACAGGAAGTAACGTCAAAATAAAAGGAACCGACTCATGACACTAACAAAGTTCCTGCAAGCTGGTTTCAGAATTTGTGTCACAACAGTACAATGTGACTCAGATAAAATGCACTGTATAAATCCTATTGATGATTTCAGTCTTTGATAGGCTACTGTAAAGCGCTCAAGACCCTGACTCCTGATTGTCAGTAAGACCAGTCAATGAATAGCACAGCTGTACTGATGTAACAGGACATTTTACTCAGGAAAGCACAGGAACAGCAACAAGTGAATTTAGGATGTGTATGTGGAGGACAGTTTTGGTAGTGCATGCACATGCTCACACGGGTTGCCATGGTAACTGTGGTTCTAGCATCAGGACATGAGCCTTAAATAACCCCGCCTGTCAGACCAACTGTCTATTTGTTACAGGCTCAGCATCTTTTTTCCATCCAAATCAGCCATGTGAAACTGTGACACTTCAGCGATCACTTGGGGATTCACATGTTACAATGCAGTAAGGATCGTCAGGGGATATTTGTTTGCATATACTTTGAAATCTACAAAAAGATTCCCATGTGATCCCTCTAAAAAGAAAATGTGAAACAGAGCAAGAACATGAAAAACATAAAAACACTGTCACTGCTGCCAGCCACTTTCTCACTTCTACATGCCCTTGACTTCTTATGAAACTTTGCAGAACTGCTATTCTCCCCCTGTCCACCAGATGCCCTCGGACTTTCCCAGCAGGTTCCCTATACCCGTCTGCTTCCTGGTACTCACACTTTGATCATCAGTGTTGCTCTTGACGTCGCTGTCCTGTCACCTGTTTCTGCACTTGATTCTGTTACTTATACTTACTCAGATTTTATTCACTTGTGTTTTTCATGTTACACAAAGTCAGAATTTGAGTACTTTGGGTGAATGTATGTTAAAATGTTCTCTGTACAATTAAAGCTCAGGTTTGAGAAAAAGAAAAATATTTTATACATTCAGATTACCTAGAAATTTTGGTTTCTTCTTGTTACCACACATCCTGTAAAATAAATGCATCTTCATTCAATACCAAATTTACATGTCGTTGTACCTAAATGGCCCTAATGAAACAGGATGATGTACCAGTAACACTGGATCTGCCAGGTTTTACAGATGGCCTGATGAAGCTCTTGTTTGACAAGGTGTTCCTAGAACCACTACACGTCATGCTTCAAAATCAATGAGGGTTCTGGGAATGCTAATATTACTGCTACCTCTGTGTCCTCTCACAACAAATGCTTTCTACTTCACTGGGCTCTCTAGGTCATCTCTCACAGATGTACCAGTAAGGACAAATATAAAACAACATGCGTGTTTAGGGTTTGGAGAGTACACGCATAACATTAAGTACATACTAACCAAAGGTTCTGTAGCAAAGAGATATAACGAGCATGATTTACCTGACGAGAACATCAGGAACACCTGGAATCTTGGTTGCAGATGTTAATTGTGGAACAGACTTGTGCTCAAACATGTGCTCTGGATTCGTTTTCGGTTTAGAAGCAATTATCATTGTGCTATTCACTGTAAAAGTGCTGCTACACTTAGCTTCAGTGTCTTCCTGCCTGCAAAGATGCCACACCAAAAACACGGCCGTCTGTGTTTGGAGTGTGAAGGCAGTTCCTGCTCAGGCCTGTGGGAGCCAACCAATCAGGCTTTTCATAAGGCAGGCCTTAAAATGGCAGGGCCATTGCAGCAATAATGTCACCTCTTAAACTGATGCCCTGCCATCACAGTCCAAATCGTGGAGTATGAGAAGTGTCAGCTCCCTTTATGGGATTTGTTGAGAATGAGAAAAATATAATTATTGCCAGATTTTTAAAAATCCTACACCTCCAATATCTACGTTTCCTTTATTTTACTGGGTGTTTGTTGATGTTACTGAGCCATGAGCCTATTAGTCAGCCAAGTGTAACTGTTAAATCCCATAAACCCCCATCTACACTGAAAAAAAATTCCGTTTCCCACGTATTTTCCCAGTTTTCTAGGAAGACTGAACAATTTTTCAATAATTTCCAACCAATTATTCTTTTGAAAATCTGTTATCATAATTAAATATTATTTTTCTGTGTCACTGCTTAAACTAAGTCTGGGACAAATGTTGAATCAGAGCAACAATTATTCTCAGTTTTAAAAAAATAATTGAAAATTAGTGCTTGAATAGCACTCCTGCTTCACACACACACACACACAGATGTTGTTTATATATTAAAAAGCCCTCCTCCCGTCTTTCCCAGAATTCTTTGTTGTTGCTCCCAGCATGCAAGCAAGTTGCAGGGAGAAGAGGGAGTGGCTAAAATGTCAGAGGTCACCTGACAAAAATGTTTGATCTTCCTTTTCCCTCTCTGCATCAACTATTTCTCTACCTCCCCTTCTGAGTTACAGTTTACATCCACTCTTCTTTTTCAGAGCAGTGATCCAGTTTAAGATAGAGGGATGGGGATCTACGCTCAAGTGTGTATGTGTGCTTTGACACACTTCTTCAATTCTCTGGGGTCATAAACAAGTCATCTTGGGACCAAAATGCTTTCAAATATTTCAACTGAAAATCCAGACTTTTCCTCTTCAAGATCAAGATCAAAGATTTTTATTGTCAATTCACTATATGTGCAGGACATACAGAAAATTGAAATATCGTTTCTCTCTCACCTAGTATTGAATACCATACCATTTAGGAAACTAAAATAGAATAAAAGTAGAGTAAAAATAGAATAAAAAAGAATAAGAAAACTAATTAGGATAAAGCTAGATGGTAGTGCAAATAATAACAAAGATTGTCAGATGGTCAGATAGTGCAAATGACCAACAGCAGCAGATATGACGGTAAAAACTGTCAGCAGCAGATTTACATGTAATATAACAAGAAGGGGGAATGTACTGGGTTTGTGCAAAACTTGCTGGTTGTTTTACTATGCATTGCAGGGTCCTTCTGCAGGAGGTAGTACAGCCTCTGTACCACACAGTGATGCAGCCAGTGATGACCCTCTCAATGGTGCCCCGGTAGAAGAAGCGCATGATGGGGGGTGGGGCACTGGCTCTCCTCAGTTTGCAGAGGAAGTAGAGGTGTGTTTGAGTCTTCTTGGCAGTGATGTGGTGTTGTTGGTCCAGGAGAGGTCCTCAGAGATGTGCACCCCCAGGAACTTGGTGCTGCTCACTCTGTCCACTACAGCACCATCGATGGTCACTAGTGGATGTTTTAGAGGTTTTCTCCTGAAGTCCACAACAATCTCTTTAGTCTTCCCCACATTGAGGGAATAGATGATACTAATAAATACTAATTCATAAAGATCACCAAAGGGTCATGTTGATACTTTTTCTTACTAGGTCATTTATACTTTAAAATTATTTTTTCCAAAAATTAGCAAAAATGAATGACAGTCTAAATCTGGATGTGGGCTTTTATAAATTCTTTCAGTTTAAGCACTTAAAATGTGTTTAAATGTGATGTTTTTTTATATGTGATGCAAATTTCCATGCCTTCCTCTTTGTAAGGGAGGGCAGAGTCATATGGCTTAGAGAGCAAACTTCTTTAATGTCTCTTTCATTCTGTGGTACTCACCTTAAAGTCATTCCGCTTCAATTCCAACAACGATGTGCCCTCTTAAAATAAATCTCTGGCCCCCTCTAATGGACAATATTGTGAAAGACATGCACTAGTTTTAAATGCACTTTCCATAATCACAGTGAGTTCCAAGGCAATGATTTGCAGACATTTCTACTAGGAAAAATAGTAATTGCATGAAGTAATTTCTTGGTTGTTGTACATCAAATATAAAATTTGTATGCATTACATCAGTACACTTCCATATATTAACCTTCAATACTTGCAAAAGGGAGGTTTCTCTTATTATGAGCCAGAATCGCACAGGCTGACCCTCCTGTAGATATAGGTTTGGACATAACCAGTATGTGAACATCTAGTTGAAAGACACAGGCCAACAGTGACACTATCACATGTACAAAACCACTCAGATGATGGGAACACTGGCTTCATACAGTGATTCCACCACAACTACCCTGTCACAATCACTGTTTGTGCTAATGAGTCATAAACACCTGTCATTTTTCTCTGAACATGCAATATGAGAGTTATGACCTCCCTCCCAACTACAAGTAAAATAATACCCCAGGCAGCGGTGAGTTGTGTGTCTCGTTCCAGCAGTTGCTTTACCAGCTGAAATGAACAGAAGGTGGACCATTAGAGAAAAGTGAGTTTTCAAAAGCCAGATCTCAGTCCATCATGTCCAAAGAACAGTAGATCCATGGATGTTTTTCTATCCTTTGATTCCTGAACAAAAGTGAACAAAAGCACTGTGTATTACCCAGAGTGCCCAGTGTGACAAGAGCTGGACTGAACAGAAAATGAGTAGAGTAGGTACTTTATTAATCCCACAGTGGGGAATTTCTGTGTTACAGCAGCAATAGAGAACAACCAACATAACACCATAAGAACAGACACATAAGAACAGGACTTCATAAAAACACGGAAAAGAACACGAGGACACAGCTGCTGTAACTTGCTGCCACTCCGTGCGACGCATGCGTATGTAAGTGCATAGTAAGAAAGAACACTTAGTCTTAAAATAAACAGTTGCATAAAGGCAACAAAGCATTAGGACCGATAAACACAAGTAGTGTCATCAGAATGTTACATTTTACACAGCACAAATAAGCAAATCAAAGGCAAATCAAATCCTTTCCTTGAATTGAATCTGGGTTGACTGACATCATATCAAGCAGCCTGTGTTGTCTGGCAATCCTCTTCAGCTTTTGCAGGACAAAGCAGAACTGTTTCTGATTCCTGGTGTAGTCGTCATACCTAACAGCTGAAGGGATGACTCCATGCATGAGAATATCAGAGGGACTAGCAGCTTTAAATGGAGCCACTACAATGACTCTGCCATTCATATGTTATAATCTCAGTATTTCCTTTGAACTCTCAAATCACTACATAAATATTTGTTTGTCTTTATTATACTTCAGCTTTAAGGCTGTTTTAGACTGTGTTTGAGATGGAATGTCAAGTGTGAGTTAGCAACTGTCAAAAAAGGACTGAAGCTATGTGTCCTGCACTGCACAAATATCTATGACGACAGTTTGCAGGGGCATCTGCGGCTTTGGCTGTCCAAAGCACTCCACACGAAAACATTTGAAGAGAGGAGGCTATCACCCAAGAATGCAAAGTGTCAACACCAGATACAAAGCTGTTCTTTGTGAGAGGCCATTGTTAAAAGCGGAAGTAAAGATACTTGGTTAGGGGAAGAATGTATTAAATATACTTTGATTTCTCAGATACCACTGTTATGATTTTAACACAACTTGTGGGAATGATAAATTATAGATCCAAGTTCTGGCATTTAAAACTCACTAACTGAAACAACAACAAACTTAAAATTCACTAAACACACTGAGCTGTGTTTATAATATGTCCTGAAGGGAGAAGGCCAGTATTTGAAACATCAGCCATAACATTATGACCACCTACCCAATACTGTGTACACAGGAGTCAATGCTGCAGTTGGTTGGCACTCGTGTCACCCTGAGGCTCACTGTGCATAGTTCTACTGTCAGGAAGAGTACAGATGTGTCCACAATTCAGTGAAAAACTTATGTAAAAGGAGTGAAAACTGTGGTCGTGAGGACGAGTTAGAGAGAATTGTTTAGACCAATCCAACAGCCTCACCACTCTAGGTGTGATATCACCACTACAGCCCCTGACTCTTTCTCTTCATAGAGACCAATGGACAGTGTTTCTCATTTTCAACCATTTTAACAAAGATTCAAATACATTTTAATCTTTTGAAAAGTACAAATGGAAGTTAAAAGTTTAATCTACAGTAGGTCAACCTCATCATCAGTGAGCTGTGGGCGTCCATGACCCTGTCTCCAGTTCACCATTTGTCCTTCCTTAGACACTGTTGGTAGCTACTAACCACTTCAGACCAACAACACCCACCAAGACCTGTAGTGTAGGAGATGATCTGACCCAGTCATCTCACCATCACAGTCTGGCCCTTGTCAAAGTCACTCAGATTCTTACACTTGCCCATTTTTCCTGCTTCCAACATCAACTTTGAGGACTGAATGTTCACTTGCTGCCTAATATACCCCACACACTGACAGGGGCCATTGTACTGAGATAATCACCTGTCTGTGGTCATAATGTTCTGGCTGGGCAGTGTAAATTTTAGTTACAACTTTTGATGATTATTGTGTTAAGGCACAGGAATCAGACACTGCAGTAAAACTAATAATAATAACTTTGAATAGCTCTCCTCTGAATCTTGGAGTGATCCATCTTGACTAGGTCAAAGAAGTACTGCATCACCTACAAACTAATATAGGTTCGTATAACACTGTTTATTTGAAACTTATGAGTAAATCTCAATTTGTCCCCAGTCAAGTCCAAGTGCTAAACTGGTTAATCTGGAGTTTTTTTTTTATAGGTCTAAACAGGTGAAAATATCCAGAAAAGCTGTCACTGTTGTTTCTAATGTTAAAAGAAGAATGCTCCACGTAAATCTTTTTTTAATACTGTGACACTACTTTGACCCTACTGATGGGCCACAGTCACTCAAGGAGCTCTAGCGGGTGGGGTGTGCTTTATCTTCTGAGGTTTAACTCAGGATCTGCATTGAGCAGAGTGATCCATCTCAGAGCTCTGCCTCCCTTCTATCTTTAGTTAGCCACAGTCTGTGAATGGAAAGCCTAACTTATCTGACCCACTGTCATCAAAGCTGCTGTTATTTTTAGGTTGTGGCTAGCAGTGACAGCAGCTGCAAAAGCATTTTACCCCCCTCCCCTACCATTCCAACTCTATCTCTCTCTAGCTGTTGGACAATGACAGTATAAGGGCTGACACATAAACCGAACACTGTGGTAACGTTCCTCTCTGCCAAACCTAACGCCAATTCGACGGGGTACTACCAAGGCATAGCACACCTGTGACTAGCTGTGTCAAATGTAAGCCAGAGTCTGCAAACAATAAAGTAAACCAGAGAGACAAGGAACTGAAGAGTCTCAAAGAATTTCATTACTGTTCTGTGGAGCAACATCACAATTTAAAGAGGAGCCACAGGTCGGATAAATTAAATGATGTCAGCTTGAACAACTTAACCAAACATTATAAGTGTGACAGAATGCTCTAAAGACAGCAGCTTATTGGAGCGGTAAGTTCATCCTTTATTCTTGGTGAGTTTTATGAGCTGCACTATGTATGTTTTTGACATTTAGGACCACTTTAGTAGAATAATTTCTATTCACATGCCAAAAAAAGCTCACCGTCTTAAAAAAAATGTCAGAAACATGAATCAAGGACCTATTTTCTAGCCAAAATGTGAACGCATGACTATTTGATCTATGCTGTTTAGAGGATGTGCTTCAGATGCAAGCGTGTGGTGCGTCATCAGCAGGGACAACTTTTAATGTCGAAAGAAAGATGGTGGGTACATGAAGAGACAAAGTGGACCATATGAGAGACCAATGTTTTCTACTGGTTGCTACAAGATCAAAACAAAAGCTGGAAAAATGCAAGAAGTCTTCACTGGAAAAGAAGAAATGAACTTTAGATTCTTAGGTTGTTGACAGACCTCAAAGGTGCAGACAACATGACAATAACACAGCAACTAACATTCACGCTCTATGGCGTCAGTTTTGTTCATGAGTGCAGGTGTGTCACTCACAGACTGTGCGCTATGTGGCACATGGTCTCCGGTGTCTTTTCTGGACAGACTACTTTAAAAATACACTCGTCAATGAGTTACAGCACCAGCTGTGAGAGGACAGAGGGTGGTTTCTATTTGCTCAGAACCCACTTAACTATGTTAAATACATGATTAAACATGTTACCTCAGTTCAGCTTTGGTGACTACGTCAAGTGTTTCAATATCTGAAACATATCAAAATTCATTCCTTTCTGCACTGAATCAGTTTCCTGATCCAAAATGGTTCCAAATATCACAACAATCAAAGCAAGAAAAATGCCACTTCAACCAATATAAATTAGGAATTTTGTGTTTACATGGTTTTGTCTGAGTCTCTTTCTACGGAATTGATTGACTTCTGAACCATTTTTGTCTCACAGCTCCCTCACCACAGATAAGAGGGTCCAGGAAACTCCACCACACAAGAAATTTCTTCAGACAAACCAGAGAGAAGGTGATATCACTATGGATATTTTTGGAGGCACTCCTCGTGTTTTGGGCTACCCACGACCTGTAGTGGCAAAGTGTGGCACGGATGCCACACTGAGGTGCCAGATTGACGGGGATCCTCATCCTGATGTGATCTGGGAGCGTAAAAATGTCCAGATTTTTTCTGAGGGACGCTACAAAATCTCAGAGGAGGGAAAAGCTCACATGCTGGTTATTACTAGGGTGACCCAACAGGATGCTGGCCAGTACATCTGCAAGGCTCGAAACAGCATAGGTGAAACGTATGCAGCAGCCACCCTCAAAGTGGAAGGAGAGGTGCAACCACAGGAAGAGGGACAAAGGCAATTAGATGTTAATGATGTGAAGCAATCAGTAAAAGAAAATGGAGAATGTGAAGGACACCTGAATGGTTACTGCACAGTGCAAAATGACTACAGGAAAGAAAATGCAGAGGAGATGAATGCAGAGAAGTGGAACAGTAAGTTTAATGAAAAACAAGAGGAGGTTCATTTAACATCTGACGATAAACCTCAATTTCTTATTAAGCCCCTCTCTCTGCGTGTGGACCGGGGTGAAGATGCTACCTTCTCCTGCAAAATCTGGGGCACTCCTCTGCCACAGGTGACATGGGAGAAGGATGGAAAAAAGCTGAATGACATCTTTGAAAGTTCACACTTCAGCACGAGCATTCAAGATGGTGGCTGGTTCCAGCTGAAAATCTACAGGACACGCATGCCAGACAAGGGGGTCTACACCTGCAAGGCCATCAACTGCTACGGTGAGGCTCTGGCCGGCGCCATCCTTCTTATTGAGCCCACACCAGAGCAGGAAGCAAAAATAATGTCTCCAAATGGTCTTGCTAACAGACAGTGGTCACCAAAGCACAGAGGCGGGAGGCTCCGTTTGCCAATAGTCACAGAAGAGCCACCTGTCAACGTGTCTAAAGTCAAGAAGTTTGGAGTGACAGAGGGGAAACATGCCAAGTTTCGTTGCTTTGTGACAGGAAAGCCAAAACCAGAGATAATCTGGAAGAAAGACGGGATTCCCCTGGATCCTGGGAGGCGTCATCTCATATTTGAGGACAGAGAGGGCTACTACACACTGAAAGTTCTGTACTGTAAAGTGCAGGATACAGGGCTATATGTGTGTGCAGCATCAAACACTCTTGGAAACACCCTGAGCGCCGTTCACCTGTCTGTCAAAGGTAGGTGCAAAAAAAGTCAGTTTTCCTGCAACTCTAACTGGCTACACACACAAATATCTTAACAGTGGAAGGGAATCATCTCCCATCAAACTTACCACAAGAGCAAAAATCACAACACATTTTAAGAGCCTTAAGTGCCAGTTTAGTGCAATTTGGGTAGTTGAAGATAACATCTGCACTCTGGATAAATACAATGTGTTGCTCTTTTTAATGCTTTATTAAAAGCATTTGACAGCAGATCATTAAATCTTACTCCATAAATTACAATCTTTAGGTCTGAACTGAGCTGCTCTTAAAGTGATTCATCATTTTTCCCTAATCCCTTCATAAAGGGAAGATAACTGGGATCAAATTGCCTTTTAAATGTACCAACCCACAGTATGCCAGCTGTCTCTGGCATAGGTGCCACAGTCAGTATGTCAGTCCTTAATACACTTATTATGAATTGGCCATACAGCAACTGAACGCTGCTTTAAAAATATTCACCGGTGGCACCAGACATTCAAACAAAGTCAAGATGTTTGGTAGAAAATAATAACAGAGATAATTTACCAAAACTTCCCATCCCAATAGTAAATTCAGGTGTTAGTGTTGACATAAAATGGACATCATTTTCTACAATCAGAGTCTGGGTCATGATTGAGCATGACTAGTTATAGTCATGTTATTGCCATTTTGTTTTAACTTGCACAATAAAATTAAATCTATAAACCAGCCCAAATGTACAACTATAATTTATGTTAATTAAAAAGTATAATGTAAAATAGATATGTAACTATCCACTATTCTTGTTCTTGAGGCCCGGCTGTGCAGTTCAGGAGACCATTAAAAGACATAGAGGTGAAGGAGTGGGATGTAGCCGTGCTGGAGTGTGATGTCCCTGACGAGTCCGTCCCAGCTGCCTGGTACCTGGAGGACCAGAGGCTGATGCCCAGCAGTAAATATGGGATGGAGCAAAAGGGAACCAGACGAAGACTCACCATCCAGGATGTTGGGATAGATGATGATGGAGTGTATCTCTGTGAGATGCCTGATGGAGCAAAGAGCATTGCAGAACTCTCGGTTAAAGGTATGTTTTACTGAATACAGATACCTGTATGTTGTATGTAATAACTGTAAAATGAAATAAGCTGTTGTAACTTCAGTCTTCTAAAGAGCAAAAATTATAAAACTTCCTCCAGAAAAAGAAGTTGTCAAGTTCTCCATCCAAAACAACCCTGATAAAATAACCCTGCGTGGTGACATTCATGAATTCAATATTAAACTACCCATTATGATCACTGAAGGAGTATGAACAGCAAATATAACAATAATCTTGCTTTACAATACAAATTGCTTACAGGTGAAATTGTTCGAAAACTTCCGCGGAAGCTGGAGGTCCTGGAGGGTGAGAATGCAGCATTCTGTGTGGAAGTGGAGCACGACGACATAGATGTCCACTGGTTCAAAGATGGTCTTGAGTTACATGAGACGCACCACACAATCCTCAAGTCTTTTGGCAAAACTCATATTTTGGTCTTCGTCAACGTGGCCCATCAAGACTCGGGGGTAGTGACATTTGTCGCAGGAAGATCCAAGACATCATCACGCCTCAAAGTCAAAGGTACCTTTAGTGAAAACCGATTCCTAAATTGGACTGTTTAGCAAAAGATCTGATATTTTTCTCAGATGCAATGAGCTGTAAATGTGCAAACTGTTATTTTACCCCTTTGTCCTACAGGCAGCAGCTGAAACTGTCACACTGCATTTCACAGCTCAAGAACTTATCACACACTTCAACAAGACAAATGGCTTTTTCAAGAACAGTTAGTGAACATTTGCCATTTATATGTGCAAATGACTATTGCTAGATCTTTAAGATTATTAAAATTATATTTAAGGTAATAGCTATGGCAATTAAATTTACCCTCTCCAACTTGGTCTTCCATCCAGTTGATTGTTTCGAGGTTTAAAGTGTTTGGTACCTTTATGTATGACTGGGGATCTCCTCATGGTTCCCTCCATTAACCAGACCCTCCTGCCGTAATGATTTCCACTCACATTCTCCATCCTCTTCCTCTCTGCTTTTTAGCCACAAGACACTGCCCCCCTATCTGCCCTGTGGGAGTTGAAATGGACGTAGACCGTCCCAACAGTATCCTCCTTACCTGGATTCCTGCCCCCAACAGCCAGACCTCCACGCGTTCAATCTTTGTGCTGGAGAGACAACAAGTGGGCTCCCAGGAGTGGCAGAAGTGTTTCACCTCCGAGACCGCCACCTCAGCTGAGGTTACTGGTGACAGCGTGCCCTGTGAAGGCGACTATCGCTTCCGTGTCTGTTGCATAAACAAGTATGGAAGAAGTGGCCATGTGGAGTTTCCCAAAGCCGTCCACCTGGGTGAGTAGCACATTGTCAAACAGAATTATATATATGTCAGTATTTCATTCTAAACCTGATCTGCCTAAGAAGTGTAACAAAACAAAAGTGTACCCTCCTAATTTTCTCTAGATACTGCCTCAGAAATCCAGCATTAGATAAGCTCTAACACTATATTAGTGACTTATTAGTGGTTGCTCAAATCTTTACATTGCTGTAGACAATTTTACAAACAAAAGGTGCCTTTCTTTTTTTGTTAAAGCTATATTATCCTCATGTAGCAATGCAGCTGTACTGTATGCAAAGACTTTCTTGAAATTTGAGTCATATACGGTATTATGACTGAAATATCTTGTTGTCCAGCCCAAACTCTCACAACACAGAGTACCGTTGAACACATCAACAAGGAAGGTTTTGCTACCCACACACATCTGACACATTTTATAATAAGAAAATTTCACTGCATTGTTATGAGTGGAATTCAGTGGCTGCCAGGAGGTAAAACCGGTTGATATAAAGAACACTGAATTTTGCACTTCTGTATCGATCAGTGCCTGGGCCAAAGATCTGCCACCGCCTCCAAGACTGTGAAGTTATGGAGGGAGAAGATGCTTGCTTCTCCATTGAACTGTCTGCCACAATGGTTGGAACCTGGTTTCTGAATAGCACTCAACTGCAGCACAGTGGACGATATTCAATAGAACAGACACAAACAAGGCACTCGCTGATTATTCATGAAACCTGTAGGACAGAGGACACAGCAGAAGTCACGTTCATAGCCAATGGAGTTCGGGATTCAGCTGTGCTCAAGGTTCAACGTAGGTGTAAATGATGTCTTATAAATGTAGCATAAGATGGATGATTTTCTTTGGAGTTTGTTTATTTGATGTGTTTATATCTTTGCAGCTACTTTGGTCAAATTTAATCCTATGTCAGAGACAGACCGATATAAGAAGGTCCACACTGGTGACGTCATTGTGCTCTACTGTGAAGTCTCTCACCTTTTTGCAAAAGTATCCTGGTTCAAAGATGGCAAGGAGCTCCAAGTGACTGAGGGCATCAACATCCAATCAGAGGGGAACATGAGGAGAATTGTCATCCAATCCGCTGATGCATCCCACTCTGGAGTTTATACATGTGAAACTTCAGGGGATGTCACGAAATTCACCGTGGATGTTGCAGGTAAAGGTTTTTTAAAAGCTGGCACATTTCAGTAGTTGTGGAAAACTTAAATGGACATCAAGTCTAGCAGATCTCCTAGAGCTGTTTGGTTTTATGATTTAACCAAACTGCAGCGGGAATATTTCTAATGTTCTGAAAGCATGTTCATACTCTCGCATTTCGTGGTCCAGCTACTGATATCCATCCCTCCCTCCTCTGTTCACGCAGGTCCTCCTGTAGACTTCAGTCCAGTCCCAGAAGAGGAGCTCCATAAGAGAAGCATGGAGCTGGATCCTGTGGTGCTGGTCTGCCATGTCTCCAGAGATGATGCCGAAGTTGTGTGGTGAGTCGATGAAATATGAATTCCTTAGTTGGAGAAAAAAGTTATCATGTAATTATGATGCTTCTTTTTTGCCCCAATTTTAAATTCTTTTTTTTATTGCTGTCTTCAATTATTCTGTTTATGAAGTGTTGTTTTTCAGATGTAGTATGACTAATCAAACATATCCTCCCTACCTCATCTTATTTAAGACCCTTGTTTTATAGCTGTCTGTTTTGGATTTGGTGTGTCCCAGGTACAAGGATGGCTGTGAGATCCAGCCCAATAACAACATCACTTTGCAGGCAGAGGGAACCATGAGGAGGTTAATCATCCGCTCTGCAGAAACCTCAGATGCTGGGAATTACACATGCCAGGCAGGAAACAACAGCATGGAGTTCACTGTCAGTGTAAAAGGTCAGGTTCCTGACTTCTGCTGATCTGAGATGCCTGTCAAATCACATAGATCTGACAGTGTGCTTGTGAATTCATAAAGGAGATGACATTAAGGGTGGTATTTACACACACACTAGCCAGATTAAAAACATGAGCTAACCTCATTCCACTATCCACAAACACAGAGTCTCCAGTGATGATTGTGGAACCCAAGGATGATATTGTTATGGAAAGATACATCTCAGAAGAAATCCACTTGCAGTGTGAATTGTCCCGCTCCAGTGGAAAGGTGCTGTGGTTCAAGGACGGCGAGGAGGTGGAGGAGAGTGACAACATCCAGCTGACGTCTGAGGGTCCTTACAGGAAGCTGACCATACTCTGTGGATCAATCGAGAATAGTGGAGAGTATGTCTGTGAAACAGACGGAGACTCTATTTTCTTCCAGCTCACCATCAAAGGTTTTCACCTCTGATTCTGCTGTTTTTCAATTAAAAATGTGTGGAGTCTCCTAAGTCTTTCAAAGACACCAAAATGCTTAAATAAGATTACATTTCCCCTATATTTTCTCTAGATCCACCAGTCCGAATTATTTCCCCTACTGAATCAGAGCTGAAAATTACCCAGTTGGCATCAGAGAGGCTGGAGCTCAGCTGTGAGATCTCCCAGTCAGATGCCCCTGTTTGCTGGTACAGAGATGGCCTAAAGGTAGAGGAGGGCCCTAACTTGATCCTGGAGGTGGATGGGGCCCAGCGCCGGCTAGTTATCCCCATGACCACTGAGGACAACACCGGGGGTTATGTTTGCGACACTGAAGACGACTCTGTCACCTTCTTGGTGACTATTACTGGTAAGAAAAGAGACATCAAGATAAATGCTTAGCAAGTAGATAAATGCTACTACTAATAATAGAACTGTATATAATTTCTGTATTTTGTGTTTTTTTGGATTCCTTTTGAATTTGTTCCACCAGAGCCGCCAGTGACACTCAATCGTTCCAAAAGCACACCTGCCAAACTAGAGATCTTTACTGACAAACCAATCGTGCTGGAGACTGAGGTGTCCCGGCCAAATGCAGAAGTGAAATGGTGGCTAAATTCCAGAGAAATGGTGGAGAGCAGAAACATTACCATCAGAAAAGACGGGCTTATCCGTCGTCTGACCATCCACTCTCCTACTCCAGCAGATTCAGGGAAATACACCTGTGATGCTATTGATGATAAAATTGATTTCCAGGTCAAAGTTTCAGGTAAGAGGCAAAAGTTGGCTTTGGAGATGATTTCTGGCTCAAAAAGCAATTTCAAAATCCACCATAACATCATGTTGAGTGTCAGTATGTAATTCTATATCCTCAGAGCCTCCAGTGACAATATTAAGAAAGTCAGAGATCAAGACAAATCCAAAGTGCCTGATTTCTGATGACCTTGTGCTGGAGTGTGAACTCTCCAGAGCCAGTGCGGTCACCAGTTGGTATAAGGATGGTTATCGTGTTGATGGCAATGAAAGGTTCTGCAAAGAGGAGGAGGGCACTTTCCGCTCACTGGTCATCCTCAGTGCTGAACTTGGAGACTCAGGAGAGTACTTCCTGGATGCTGGAGATGACAATATCAGCTTCCAGGTTACGGTAGAAGGTAACATTCATTTGGTTGAGTTTACTGTTTAAAGAAAATTGTTCCAAATTTGACTCCTGTATTCCACCTCTTTTGCCCTCAGAGCCTCCAGTGACCATTGTAGGAAACTCACCTGACCCTGAATACCAGGAGATGGTGGCAGGTGATGACCTGATCCTGGCCTGTGATGTGTCCCGTGCCAGTGCCCCTGTCCAGTGGTACTGCAATGACAGGCTGCTCACCAATGACTGCCGTACCAACATTGAGAGCTACGGCACTCTGAGGAAAATTATCATCTCAAATGTCCAGCCCTCAGATTCAGGGAAATATGTATGTGACGCTGTGGGTGACAAGATGATCAGTGTTGTCCGGATTCAAGGTACAAAGCCAGGGTACAGGTATCCAGAATCTCTAAAAAAAAAAAAAAACGACAAAAAAGGTTGCTAATGAGCCTTCTCTTTTCTTTTCCAATAAAGAGCCTCCAGTTGAATTTGTTAACAAGGAGGATGACATAGTCGTGACAGGTTATGAAGCAGAGAGCGTGACCCTGACAAGCTTTGTGTCCAAGGAAAGTGCTCTAGTGCGTTGGCTGAAAGATTGGACACCCGTTGAAGGTGAACGTTTCCGAACACTCATGGAAGGCCGTAAGCGCACACTTATTATTGAGCCTTTGAGGCGCTCTGATGCTGGCGAGTACACCTGTGATGTCAACACAGACCAGATCCACTTCAGCCTGCTGGTGAAAGGTTAAACTTTCAGTTAATCTTGTCATCTGGTAACAGTGTATAACACTTCAATGTACACTGAAAAGTCATATTAACAGTTTTTATTTTGCATCATAGAAATGAGAATCAGGTTTACAAAGCCACTGAGAGAAACTGTAGCTCATGCTGATGGTATGGTGACTCTTCACTGTGAGGTGTGCAAGCCAAAAGCAGATGTCCAGTGGCTGAAGAACGGCGTGGAGGTGGTTCCAAGCAGGAGGTTCTCCATTCGAGCAGATGGAGTGGAACGAAGCCTGACCATCCATCGTTTAACCAGAGAGGATGCTGGAGAGTATGTTTGTGAGTCCAGGGATGACAAGACTGTAGCAATGCTGAGAGTAGAGTGTAAGTATGCCTGGAATAAATACATTTGATTCCTTGTCTTGTCTCATGTGAGGTAGCAGGTAAGCGAACTTTCTTCTGTCTCTTCAGTGCCTCGAGTGGTGGAGTTCCTCACTGAGCTCCACAACACTACTGTGCTGGAAGGAGAAGATGCCACCTTCAAGTGTGTGGTTTCACCTGAGGATGTTCATTTGGTCTGGCTCATGGACAGTGAGGTTATCACCCTGGGTGACCGTTTCCAGGCAACCCAGAATGGCCTGTGCCACACGCTGGTGATTAACAAGTGCCAGATGTTGGATTGTTCAAAGATTACAGCAGAGGCCGAGGGTAAAATAAGCAAAGCCAGCCTCAAAGTTCAAGGTAAGACAATTAATTGAAGGGGAAAGTGAAGCTACTGTAAACTGTCAAATTTTTTATGCATTACCAGCATCATCAGTTGCAGAGATGCAGTTTATTGTGAACCTTTTTCTGTCTCTGCACAAATGTTCAGAGGCTCAGGTCATGTTTACCAAGAAAATGGAAGCTGTCATAGCAGAGGAGTTTGGCGATGCCACTTTGGAAACAGAGATCAGCCTGGAGACAGGCGAAGTCCAGTGGATGAGGCAAGGGGTGGTCATCCAGCCTGGTCCCCGACACACACTGGCCCAGGACGGCTGTAAACGCAGCCTGACCATCCACAGCCTGACTCTGTCAGACCGGGGAACCTACCGCTGTGAGACTCTGCATGACCGGGCGCAGGTCAAACTCAATGTAGAACGTAAGTGGTCTGAGGTTTAATAAGCAGAAATGATTCAGGAGTTTGGCATGGAGGTGGTTCTAAGCAGGAGGTTCATTCACTTTGTGAATGGCATTTCACCTGACACTGATCAGTTCTGAGCAGATAACAAACAGTATGTAGTGTAGGTGAATTTCAGTGTCACATTGCAAGCGGTAAGAATACCACTTGTAAGTGGGACAAGGTTCTTGAAATACAGTCGTGCAGTTGCACAATAAAGGGCTGAATGACACTGTGACAATAGGCCGCGAAGCTCCTGTAGTGTTGCTTCTGTAATGTGATAAACTGAGCTACAGTATATTTGAACTACCATTTGTTTTCTTAGAAACAGTGTTCTTTCTATATACAGCAAAAGTACTGGCTATACATTAGTACAGTGTGATTCACCATATTTAGCATGCAATTATTTCAAAATGTTCCAGTCCCCAAATTTTAACCAGGTTTTTAATATTTCACCCAAGAACTGGGAATTCCTGATGTATCTTCTCTGAATATCTCAATTGTATCATTTCATCCTGATACTAGTAGTAGGAACCGTATGTACCACTCTCCTCTCACAACAATACTCTGCCTCTTCTCGTCCAATCCAGCCCGTAAAATCTCCATCCGCAAAGGCCTGACTGACCAAGAAACCTTTGAACGAGAGACCACCTCCTTCGAGGTGGAGCTGTCTCACACAGATGTGGAGGGAATTTGGCAGAAAGGCGGCATCAGGATGAAACCCAACAACCAATGGCGGATGAGCACCAATGGGCGAATCCATAGCCTCACCCTGTCCAACCTCACCCTGGAGGACACAGGCACCATTGTCTTCTCAGCTGAAGGGCTGCGCACCACTGCCAGACTCACAGTCAAAGGTAACTGCTGGTCTGTAAAGGTCAGTGGGTTCAGTGGAGGTCATCTAATGGTTAAAGGTACACACTCAGGCCACTGAGCTAAACCTTGAAAAGAGTTCTCTTATTAAGTCTCTGTGGTTTTAGATTTTGCATCATAAAACTATTCAATCTACTGCGTACACGAGGAAGATAGTGGTGCTAAAAATGAAACCAAATATGCCTCAAGTTTTTCTTTTACATTCTGTAACTGTAACAGTATTCAGTCAGTGTCATTTTCAATTCAAAGCTAAGCAAATATAAAGCAAAATTGATTGCAATGTAAAAGTGCTCAAACAGACGTTGGAAATGTCCAGAGAAAAACAACTATGAATGATTGATTAAGCTTCTGACTTGTTGATTCACTGACTGAACTGACAGAGACACCAGTTTCAATCCTGAGACCGCTGGCTGACGCCCATGTGGAGGAGGGTCTTCCTGCCACTCTGGAGTGTGAATTCTCCAGACACAACATTGAAGTCAGATGGCTTAAGGTAACACAAACCAAATAAATGCCCTCAATGCATGTTAAAAAAGCAAGATTTGATAGCAACAGGTTTAGTCTCGTGCAGTTACCTCCATCCGTTTGCATCTCAGAATGGCACAGAGCTGAAGCCAGGGAAGAACTGTCGGGTCTACTCCATGGGTCGGAAGCGGTTCTGTCAGATCCTGCAGTGTTCCCTTGCTGACTCTGGCACTTACACATGTGACACAAGGGAAATCAGCACTTCCTGTTCACTGGAGGTTTATGGTAACTATCTGAGCACATACTGATATAACATATAAAATATTAAAACCATTAAAGCAACATACAATGATAGGAAAGTCTACAGTTGTGATGATAGTTTAAATTTCAAGTTGAATTTTGTGTAGCCAGTGAAAAAGCTGAAGCTGAACCTATACTATACATCCACCCAGCAGTTTGAAGAAGCTTAAATTGTCAACAAATTTTCAAAAGACGATGCTTCTAATATCCACCTAACAATCAGATCTCAATCTCTTTACTAACCTCACAGAGCACAAGCTGGAGATAGTGCAGGATCTGGAGGATCTTTACATCCAGGAGGACCAGAATGCCGTTTTCATGTGTGAGGTTTCTCGCGATGATGTGACTGGGGAGTGGTACAAAGATGGTCACAAGATCCGGCCCACAAGCACCATCAAGATCCGCACTGAAGGTCAGAAAATGAAGGGATTAGTTACTGATGGGATTAAACAAACTTGATCACCTACAGCAAAGTAAAGTTTAGAGTTTCCACGTTATCATTTGCAGAAAAATTGCATGCACACACATTCTGGTTAATACTTTCCACAGTGAACTCAGTGACTGGCAAAGTCCAACCTCTATTCAGTAGGTGGTAGAATCAGGTGCAAAGAGGAAAATATAAGGAAAATATAAATATGAAGACTTAGGAATAGAGAAGATAAGCATCACGCATCATAAGATAAGGAATATCAAATGGAAACATTTGAAAATATGTGAATAACCTTTTTGAAATGTCCGCAAAAACTTGTTGACTACTATATATGTAGGAGGATCTCTGGTGGGCGAGTAGGGGATGGAAGAGCCTTTAACACTCATTAAATCATAAAGCAGCCTCTTGTACACTGTTAGGAGGTACTGTATCTGTATTTGTTTGTTCTCCACTCATTTATCTGGAAGAACGAACATTTCTGTTCTCTTCCAGGGACCAAACACTTCCTGCTGGTGTGTAATGTTAAAGCTGAAGATGCTGGAGAGGTACGCTTTGTAGCCAGAGATATTGAATCTACAGCTTACCTTGAGGTAGAAGGTAAGCCCATTTGCACATCTAGAATATTTTACTTGTGTTTTTCTTTGGCATATTAACAGTTTAAAAATGGCCCATATCCAACCTTGCAAATTTTCCTCTCACTCCAGAACTTCCTGTTTCGATTGTGAAACCCTTGCGAGACCGAACAGCCCTGGAGAAACACCGTGTGATCCTGGAGTGCACCGTTTCCTCTCCTCATTACAGTGCCACCTGGTACAAGGGCAGAGAGGAGCTGGTTTCTTCAGAACGAGTGGAGATTTTGGCTGATGGCTGCTCTCATAAACTGGTGATCCAGCAGGTGGCTGTGGAGGACGAAGGCACCTACAGTATCGAGGTGGGGGAGCACACGTCCCAAGCCAAACTGATGGTGGAAAGTAAGTGGGATGGAGAGCTAAGGACTTGTTTTACACTATTTTTATTCTCCAGCTTACAAAAGTACCAAGCGTGATTGGGTATGATTTTTTTTAAATCAATACTAACAGGTAAAAATTACTTCTCTCTTACTTTCCTTCCTACGTACTTCTCTGCCGTGGTGCTGCTGCAGCCCAGGCCCTTGTGATGGTCAGAGAGCTAGAAGACATGGAGGTGATGGAGCCAGAGTCAGCATCGTTCCAGTGTGAGCTGTCTGTTGCCATAAACAAGCCTCCTGTTTGGACTTTGAATGGAGAGACTCTTGTTCCAGGCCCCTGCGTCCACCTGGAAACCCACGGGCCAGTCCACAAACTCACCCTGAAAAACACCAGCGTGGACATGAGTGGGACAGTCAAGTTTACCATGGGCAAGGCCAAGAGCAGCGCCACACTCAGTGTTACAGCAGAGTAGAAGAACAAGAGAGAGGGAAGCAAGTGACTCGAAAGAAATTAAGTGAAGAGACTGATTGCTAAATGGGAAATTCTCATGTCTCCTAGAACTTTTCAAACTCCACTTTTTGTGCTTTATTTCACATTTATGATATTCACTGAAACTAGACTAATCATTTTAAATCAAAGGCATGTTTCTTATTCCTTTTTAAAATGTAGATGGTGTTTATTTTCTTGATAAAGATTCCTAGTTCATTCTTACATTCGGATGAAAAGCCCCCAAAATAAAACATACAATAACAGTGGTTAATTCCATAAATTCAACAATTTTTTAAAATGTTTTCTGGCTCAGGAGGAGTCTATAAAAATGCACTGACACATTCAAAAACTCTGAACAAAGTGTACATATTTTGTAATATCCATAATGCTTAATAAATTGTGGTACTTTTGTGGTCGGTGTATTGATTAAAAAAATGATCAGCAGCTGTTTTTAGAATCAATCAATTGTTCCTTTTAATTTCTTTTTTTAACCTAACTAAAAATTACAGGAACACCTGCCTTTTATATATATACATATACATATATACAAGCCCTTTTACACATCAGATAATAAAAATTAGAACAGCAGCAGCCTACATTGATTTCAAACCTTGCAGACTAAAAACAACAACAACAAAACAAGAATGTATAAACCAACTAGAATTAAAACAAATGTCACTGCACATATTCTTGCAATCTGTACATAATAAAAGGAGGACATCATTACATTTTTTATCTGAAAAGTTCCCAAGTATCTTTTTTTTTTTTGTCTCATGTAAGGCACAGTTCCTTACAGTGAGCACGGCATGTCTCATAAAACCGAGTATGATATCAATCAGTCCAGTGTTACTCAGTTTGTTTAACAAAAAAGTAGCAATATCAGTGGAAAGCTACTGTGTTACAAGTAAAAGTCCTTCCTTCAAAATATTACTTCAGTAAATGTAAAAAGTGTTAGGATCATATGCACGGAGTTTGGTGCTTATGGCACATCCATTTCCAATCCTCCTCTGTGTCCATGTGAGTCTTTTAACAACAGTCTGACCCTCTGCTGAAGGTGGCAAGGGCAGGACGGACAGATCATCCAAATTTTTCTCTGCACTTTCTCACACTGTGCAGCTTATGGTGTGCGATGTTTTATTAATTTGGTGCAGGACAACCCCAGTAAAGCTGCTCATGTGCATTGAGAATTTAGCTGATTATTAAATTTGGAATCTCTGTTATACCACATTGTGATAATATCTCTCTCGGTGAAGATATTACTCTGTGCCTTTATTGGAAGTGGGCCTTTGAATGACCTTGACAATGAGTAATTTATACTATGATTTTATTGATAGGTTGGGGTGTGGGATTCACAGCACAGACAGAGGTTCAAGGCATTGTCCTGCACCTGACACATTCCCTTATTTAAAATGCGGCACCATTCACATGGCTGAATAGACACTCATATAACATGTTAAATGTTATACAGCACTCCATTTATATTCCAAGTAGCCCAAGTGATCATTAAACATATCAAGAGGGTATAACAGTGAAATCATTTCACACTAAATTAAAAATCTTCATCATCTGAACCCATAATTCCTCCATAAATGTTAAAAACCTGTTTTGAGATTGTCCAGAACATGATGGCTCATTGTCCCTGAATCCAAAAGTTGCGTCTTAATGCCCAAAACAATTAGAATGCAACAGTAACAGCAAAAACAGACACAAAAACACACACGCACTCATTTAAGCATTACATGGTAATGAACAATTGGCATGTTTCACTGAAACAACCAGCATCTGCCTCATTTGTGGCAAATAATATTCTGATAGCGTGGACTGTCTGACTGACAGTGGTATGAGCTTCACTTAAACATCAACATGTTTCCCTTTTAGGATCTGCCGCACCTGAAAAAAAAGACAAAACTCACATTATAACCACTCATATCATCTTAAGTGGTTAGGTTTTTCTCACTGCAAACAGCAGAAGTGATAATTCAGCTGTGGGTAAACAATGCCTTTTTATTAACGTTTTTGCAAGATAATGTGATTATTTTCCTGTTATGCAACAAGAATTGCATTGCACTAGTGTGTTTTCAGAGGCCTCTCAGTTATCATTCACACCCTACCTTGTTACCAGTGGGTCCTTCAGGTGCCAGCTGAGACGGTAGCTCATTCTCAAAGTTTCTGGCCCCGGGGTCAGCTCCCCCTCTCATGAGCAGCTTCAGCGCATCCACTTGAGTTGTATGGTTTTGCAAAGAGCTTACAATGTGTAGGGCAGTGTTCCCACTGAATGTCTGAAACAAATACACAGGGAATTGCACACTACATGCAGCTCATGAAGTTTTATAAACACTTACTGTAACTGTCAGTCTAGACGTGCAAAAGTATTTTTCTTCATGCCACCAGTTTGATATATGCTAAAAACTAAACAGTTTAATTTACAGACAGCTAACTTATTTTTACTTCAGTGTAGTATGTCACACAATGTCAGAATAGCCTAGGCAACAACAAAACCACTCACCTTAGCATTTACAATGGACAGCGAAGTTGACTGGTCAAGGAACAGTTTCAACAGCTCCACATTTGCCTCCTCAGCAGCCATGTGAAGACAAGTGCGTCCACTTTTCAGATCCTGCAGCAATGAAAAAACAAACTGTGTGAAAACCAGGTCATTTTGCAACCTTTCTGGGAGATAATAGTGACACTAATAATAAGGAGTTTCAGTTGGGACTACATGGCTTTGTAATCTCTAGAAAAACAAGCTTAACAGCTGAATTCGTAATCAGGACTTTAACATTTAAATTTAGTTTTAGCCTAGCATGAAAAAACTAAGCACAAAACAAAGGAAACCTAAGAGGTTTGTGCCTTATTTGACCCACGTCTGCTATGAATTCATCCATTGTTCAAAAAACACCTGCACTCCAGGTTCTAGTCAGGTGCAGTCAGCAAAGCAAAAACAGAGCTTGTGTAGTTGAGCTCAGAAACAGGCACTTCTTCATTGTAAACATGTGAATAACATGCTGTAATGTTGCATGTTGTAGTGCAGACACAAGCGTGTGTAGCTCAGACTACGTAATCAGAAGCTACACGGGTTCTACATGGGTAACACCCTGACACTGAAGCCTGTCACTGGCTGTCTTCTGCCTTCATAAGCTGGTCGGTCACACTTTGAGCAAATACACCGTTCAAAGGTTTATCAGACAAGAAGAGACCATAGACTTAAAGCAGATGCAAAAGTGTTATGGCCTTTGTAAAAAGCCATTTAACAGCACGAGTTATTCTGTGTCAATCTTCAACATTTTTTTCAACATAGTCCTTTAACAAAAATCATTTAAGAGAATTCTGAAACATGTTTCAAAGTGCAAAACTAAAACATGGTCCAATAGCTGTAATAGTTACCATTGTCCCACAGGCGGCGCCCATGAGCAGAAAAGTCTTAACGCACTCAACATACATTCGTCTCCTCTGTTCCACCTTCGTGGCCTCATATAGACAAGGTTTTTCCAGGGTCCTCAGCTCTTTAACAACAGCATTGTGAGAGGAGACTGCTACATGAAGTGGAGTTAAGCCTGTAACAGAGAACACTGGCATTTACTCACTGAGACATTTCATATTAGCATCACAACAGGTTCAGTAAAATAGAATATACTCACCATCGTAATTGAACATTTCAATATCAACTGACTGCCCACCTCCACTGAGGGCTCTAAAAAAAAAAAATATATTACTGCACAGTAAACAATCTTGAATCTCAAACAAGTAACTAGGCTACAAATGTTCTCAAGATATCATTATACAGAGGTATTATTACAAGACAAATATCACTCTTTAGTCAAAGTTTAACTTTGATTTAATTTGTCACAGAGTCAACAGGGACATAAGCAGGATATGGATTAATGGTCAGGTTTATTTTTAATTTTTGAGTCATGTGATGTGTCAAACATTTGGTAGGAATAACATAACAGGCATGTTCCACATTAACAGTTAACGTTCAGTTACAAATTAACAAGGCCGATGAGCTGCACATTACAAGCTAAACCTTCACAGTGGGTAAAAACATGACCCAGTGACTCAGCAAGCTTGTTTTTCTGGATCTTTCTGATCTTCACCAAAGGAGCCAGTATTACCGATTAAGGTCCACATCATTATGCTGCATCAACTTGTTTTCAAGTTGAATCAATGACACTTACACTATATTTAGCTTGTACTGATTGTTACCTGAAGACTGAGAAAGTGACCCTTGGCGGCACACACATGCAAAGGCGAGCGGCCCCAAAAGTCCCGAGTGCTGATTTGTGCTCCATGTGCCAGCAGGTCCTGGACAATTAAGTGCTGATCGGTGGCAGCTGCTATCTGAAGAGCTGTCTGTGTGCAGAGTAGGGTGCACAAAGCCAATAAATATTAGGCATTAGCACTTTTTAAGGGTCCACATACAACTTTAAGTGTTTGTACCTGCCCGTTGTGTTCTTTCACATCCAGAGTGCCACATATGGCCATTTTTGCAGCAAGCACATAAGCCAGAGCCCGTCTACCTTGTGCCACAGCAATGTGAAGAAATCTGAAAGTCGGGGGGGAAACAGCTGACTGTTAATTCGTTATTTTTAGCCATGCACTGTCTGTGTTTTAGCTAACAGTTTTTCATCCATCAGTCAGAACAATTGCAGCTGTATGGCTAGTTAGCTTAGCTGTTCCTACTGTTTATATATTATTTTTGGCTTACTACTTCAACCACTTATCAATCACTTAATCTTTTTCCACTATTTATCCTTTTTGTTAACTTCTCTGTTTGCTTTCTACATTGTTTTCACACCCTTTCAGGTTCAAGGGAAGCTTAGTGTTTATTATACATTAACTAATGACCCCTGGTTGGGGGTCACATCTAAATTACACCCTTCTTTGTCAATACATACGTGTCACCGTCAGCATCTTGCATGTTCAACAACTCAGGAGAAACCCCTTCCACTCTCTGTGCCTCTTGCTGTATCTGCCAGTGAAATAAAGTCATTTTGACTTCAGCAGTCGGAGCCATTGGTCCCAGCAGAACAGAATGCTGCATTTGTTTTAGGGTACTGTGCTCATTTTCAGGAGCAAGAGCAGGGACATGGCAGGTGGTGCTTGGGTTCACTGATGGTGGCGTCTCTATCTGATGAGGACTCATGTCAAGTTTTGCAGATTTAAGTTTATGTTCTGGATTGTTGTCCTCGTGAGAGCAGTTCCATTTCTGAAAGAGAATCATGTCCAAATTGTTATTACAGCTCAACTTATGAGTTATTTTACGCAAGTTTGGTTATCTCAATGTCTGTTTTCGTACCAAACACACCTACTTTGGAACTGGATTTAAATGATTTGCATACTGGTGATGGCATACCTTGCTTTCTGTTATATCAGTGAAGTGGAGAAATGTTCACTTCTTCCTCATTATCAAGAAACTCACATTTTTATTCATACTCCCAAGCAAAACTAAACACTGATCTACACATTTCCCTTCACCATCTCAAAAACTTGAAAGCAACATTTTCTGGGAAATCCAACTCCTGCTATAAAACATGTTAAACGTCTTCATGTTCACTGTTAAAATACCTGGCGTCTCATCATTAACAGTTCTTTCAACACGTTCTTGTGGTGCATAGTTGGAATGTATCCTGGTGGCCTGGGATCAGTGATGAGAACACCTGAAAGACACAAAAACAATTAATTAAAGCAATTTTGCTTAAAGTCTGAAGGAAAAAAAGCTTTCATCAGAGGTTTGTCATAAATGAAATATAAATCATCAGAGGTCCCACCTAGGGCTAAACTTCGCTAAAAAGCCAACTGTAAATAACTGCTTTAAGATAAGCACAAGGTTGGCTAGAAGAAAGTACTTTGTCATGCTGTTAAGTCTTAGTCTGACAAAAATCAACGCACAAAAGCAACTTGGTGGACTCTCTCTCTCTCCAGTGTCTTGAAAACAACACAGGTGGACATAAATGTTAAGCAACAAGACAATTAGAGTGTTTAATGCTAGAATTCCATACTCGTGAAACTGGTTTATCATTATTAGAAAAACTGACCTTCACTGTTCTCACTGAAGTTGGGTCCTGTTAACAGAAAGTAGTTTCCTCTGGTGTCATTCCCTCTTGAATCCAACATGTTAAGGAATCATTTATTAACACACAAGTCCAAATGGAAATGAAGTCACTCTTCTCTGCCACACCTGAAATGGGAAATGGCTGTGAACTCTTTGCACTCTGGTGTGAAAAAAACAAACATTAAAACATGTACGACTGGCTCACTGGGCTGGACCTTTGTGCTTCTTACCGTAAAATCACAAAGGAGGAACTGTGAGGAACTGACACCACACCAAATGACTCACGCTTGGAACAGCTTTCTGGTCGATGGCGTTCCTAAGGTGAGACGTTTCAAAATAAAGGTCGATTTGGTTAGATAGTTACAATAAAGGTTTTTCACATAAGGTTTACAGTAAATTTCCAGCTGATTCAAATATAACATAAGAAAATATTAGGATATATGAAAGAAAACAAAAATCCTTATGTGCAAAAAAAGGGGCATATTCAAGCCAATATTAAATGAGCAGACAGTTTGAAGGCCATTCCTCAAATGGAAAAGCAAACTGAGGGTCAGTTGATATGCAAATATGCTCAGCGACTGGCTGCCAACATAAGCTAAGCTACTGAACAATACGGCTTTTATAAATCAACTGCAGAACAAATTTGAAATACTGATGTTCAATATGGCAAGAGGAAAAAAGAAGCGTTTTAGGTATATAAACAAATATCTCCTATTAGTTATGCATCAAGCAGCTTATATAATTAAAAAAGTGTTTTACTATCTTCATTTTTGTTTCCATTTTAGAATGAGAATTTGTTAATAAATACAAAGTACTCCCTCTTTACAGAAAGTGTTGCACACCTGTTACAGGTCAGGCTGCCTGGCACTACTGGAACAGCTGTAGGATGAAGCCTGCTCCTCAAATGAAAAGAATTGTGTAACTTGCACTTGTTGTTGCACAAACCACTCCCTTGGTAAGAACTCCTGCTTGTCAGGAGTTCCCCATAACAAAAGGAATGCTGTGTCTGGGTTTAGCCCAACTGCAGAAGTACTTGTTTGTCTAATGACTGGAAAGTTCTTAAAAAGCCACTGAAGAAACTCACAAATCGTGAGAACTGGTAGAGCTGTGAAGTTCTGTTCATGGTTAAAAATGTTGCCCTCTGCACAGCAACTCAGCAATGTTTACTAAGAAACATCTAACGGGCCACGAGATTTCTTTCCTTGGTTCAGATTCCATTTTAAACAGAAAGGTGGTTTGTTGTTAGCCACATTTTAATATATCAACCAGCTTGATCTGTGACATTTTCTTTTTTGTTTTCTAGTTTGTTTGTTCTTTGTGTCTTATTAAAAATGGTTGGAAGTATGGCTTTTTGTCAAATATGTATAGTTATACAGACTGAAATTCATTCATTCATTCCACGTACTTCTGTTTGCAAAATGTAAAACCAAAGTGCAACAGGAAAAGTCAAGCCCAAGTTCATTTTCAATGACATTTATTCTCCTGTAAAAACCGCTTTCTATACATCTCACACACACACACACACGTGCCTGCTGTTATCAGTTCCTCCTCAGACCCAAACCTTTAAAGGTCAATACATCTGAAACTTCAAAACTGCAGTTAAATTAGCCTTCATTGTGTTAAGAACTTGAACAGAAGCAAGAATACAAATATGTTCCACTGTGAGGGAGTCACACATGACAACAAAAGGGTGGTGACAGGTTTTCCTTGTTAAAAATAACCATGGCACAGTCACAGTTTTCTGGTGACTGTTGGTTGTACACTACTTTTATTTATTAAATAAGATTCCTGCAGATTCAATTTATTCATAAATATCCACTAGGGAAAGTAATTTCATACCTTCCATGAACTGAACACTTAAATAAAAAAATGCATGATTAGAAAGTGCAAAGACTAATTTCTTAAATGAAGTACCTGTTCTGTCTCACTCAAGTGAGTAGTTTCCCCTGATAAATGAGGAAAAACCCAGAAGACTTGTGACCAGAGGAGCAATTTAAAGGTTTTGAGGAAGCTGTCAGTTACTGTCCCAGTCACACAGAGGAGGATGTTTTAACAGTGAAACATCTTAAAAACTGAAGCTGTGTGCAGATGGAATGAAGCAGCTTCCTGGGATAAACAAACGTTTTCTACACAGTAAATGACTTGATAACAGCTGCTTCAGCATTTGTGCCATAACACGTTTTGTTGGTTTCTAGCTGTGGGACATGTTTTACTGTCCAATTCACAGAAACATACACAGATATGTGCCTGTTGACCCCTGTGTTTTCATACAACACAGGGATCCAAAAACTGCCCTTTACTGTACAGTATGTTTACAAGCATTCCAGACTTTACCAAAGAACCATCTTGTCACCACAAATAACTTAAACTTCCTTAATCTGTCTCGATTCCAAAATGGTAGAAAATACATACACACAGGCTCTTGTTCGTGCACAGCAACCACGACACAAAAAATATATAAAGTCCTCTAAAAAATTCTTCCGTAGCTCATAGTGGAAAGTGTCAGACAAACGTCACAAGATGGCTGTTCAGGGGTAACAGTGAAGTGACTAAAACATTAATGCAACACAGATCTGAACTACCATCAGTACGATTTCTAGATAAACAAGCTCAGTGTTCCTATATCACCACTGTAAAAAAAAAAAAAAAAAAGGAACAAAAAATATATACTGCATGCATATTCCTGCTAAAATTCAAGTCTAATGCGTTCTTGTCTGTTGCAGACAAAAAAGCAAGAATTAAACAATATTTGAAGGTCAGTTCAAACTTGTCTGGGTTTTCTGGTGAGCACGAAGATTCAACAGGAACATCTGTCTTCTGGAATGTCTGTGCAACCAAGAGGACAGGAGGTGGTCCAGCATGACGCCATTTGTCTCCACTGCCACTCTTCGCTCCAATGCCTCTGGCCCTAGTTGTGGCCTAATGAGGAACAAATAAAGAAAGAGTGGTTTCATTTGAAGAAGGGTTGATGTACTTCAGCATCGCTGCTGTAAACATAGATTTGAATAACACCAGTATCAGTGATACTTAAAAACTCACCTACTGTAACAGTAATTAGCTCAGTTGCATGACAAATACTTGGATTTGTACCAAGATATTTTTAGGATGACTGAAACATACAGTAGCAGGTGTGACAAGTTCCTGGAACACTCATAGCATATTCATACTGACCACCATTTGTTGTTGTTTTTTTATATACAAAGAACATTTTATAAATTTTGAGAAACTACACAATACTAAGAAATTAATCCCTTGATGCTTTATCATTGTGCATAGAATTTTTTTTTATTAATAAAACTATTACCAAGTCATCCCCAACTCAAAATCACTGATACAGACACTGACCTGCAATGTATTTTGCACCAATTAACATTAACATGCTGCCCATGACGTAAAAGCCCAGGGGGACGCTGCTGAAGATACTAGTTTCACCTTTTGGTTGTCCAAAAAAAAAAAAAAAAAAACAAGGCAGCCACCAAAGGCATCGCAGAGGAGGGGAGAGAGAAACAGTCAGTTAACAAGAATCCAAAATAAACGACCTGCACTGTTCCATGAAACCATCAGCACTATTTGGCAAGTTTTGTCTGTCGGTCCTTTAACAGCTGGACGATTAGAAACATCCTGTACTTGCAGATTAAGTCCTGAGCATGATATAGGACAGCCTGCAGCATTGTGCATTTAAAGGATAGTTCCACAGCAATCATAGCATCTGGTACTAACAATACTGTAACTCTGGAAGATGCCCACTTGATCTGACTGTATCAGACTCCTTAAGCTTTATGCTTTGGTTCAAGATTGGAATGCATTTTGTGTTAGCTACAAATAATCCTTTCATCATGCATATGGGCACTTCAAAGTATGTGAACTTAACCTTTAATATATATATATTCTAGGGTTTAAAGTCTGTTCTGAGGCTGAATTTTGGCTCCAGTGTCAGTGTGCTCCTGCCTACCGTTTCCATTACAAACTGGCTCTGTTGTCTCCCAGTTCATGGATTTCTGAACTGCCTTCTTCCATCGAGCGTACCGAAGCTCACTCTCTGCAAAGCACATCAACAGAAACACCTTGTATTTTAACAACGGCCAAGCTGAGCAAACAGATTATCATCATTCTCTGCAGATCGCTGCACCTTCAGGGTTGATCTGAGGCTCAAACTTCTCTGAGGTGACCTCACTCAGGTCCTCTGGGTTCAGGCTCCACACGCTCACCCCCTCTGCTGCTCCCGCTGCCATTGCAGCACCCAGCGCTGTGGTCTCTGGCATGGACGGCTTCACTGAAAACAACAAATGACTCAAGTTTTAGAGGTCAGAATATTTCTGACTGTGTTCAAGGACACTTTACCTCCTATTATTAGCAGTAGTAGTTTGCAATTTAGAGACAGTCTGGAAAGAATTGGGGGTAGTTTTGAAGAGGACTACACTTTGGCACGTAAACAACATATTGTACACAGCACCAGCAGGGCAGAGGGATACCCAGTACACCACTACAGCCGTTTGATGTGACAATCTATAAGCTAAAGGACTGCTATGTTGACATGCTCAATGTTCATGTTAATCATACATCTTGTATGTCTGCACCGCACAGTGATGTCAGCTAAGTGTACTGAGGGCTGCACTGGGTGTCAGGACTATGTGGAAGAACCAGTGTGATCACTCCCAGAGTTCATTATTCACATTTTCTCATCAGCACACTACGAAGGTTTGATTTTGGAGAGTCTTTTATCCACTGAATGAAAACACTACATACACATCACCTAGAGCTACAATAACCTCACAAAGCCTCACCCTTCACCGAGCAACACCAAACTTCACACAACAATGAAGAACACACTTTGTCACACACATCAACTTAATTTAATAATCCCTTTATCTCTTTTGTTAATGTCTGTTGTCTCATCTTCTATGTTACGTCCTTTGTCCTGTAAATGTGTTATTTCGTGTTGCAATAAATAAAATAAAATTCACATTAGTCATTATACTGACAATATGTTTTCTGTGTAATAATTATTTGATACTCTGTTTTCAAATTCATTAATATATAATACTTGTGATTAAAACGTCATATTTATTAATTAAATTATTCTTTAGCTCTAATGTTTTAGGGAATGTGGATTTTATGTAATATCTCACATTTAATCTACCTGACCCACTGGGATTTTCTGCCTTGTGTGTCACTGAAGAAAAATGAGGTTAGCAGCCTCTCCTCCTCTCCCTGAATAAAAGATTATTCACATAAATATCCAATCAGGAAAAGAATAATCCTTCCTCACTCTTCAGTCCAAAGATGAAGAGCGATGGAACATCCTATGTGATAACAACTGTCAAGTGTTTATTGTCATATGCACAGTGTGGAAACACGTTTCCCTGTAACCAAGTAAGGGAACTGGCATGTACCTGTTGATCCCCTTTGATTCGCATTCACACTTTACACTTCAAACTATAATAAGAAAACAGTAAGTCTTACCAACAGGTATGCAGAGAATGTCAGCCTGCAGCTGCATCAGCAGCCTGTTGGACGTCATCCCCCCATCCACTTGGAGCTGAGTTAGCGGGATACCACTGTCCTGATTCATGGAATCTAGTATCTGCACACAGACAAATATCAATCCGATACTGTGCCTGCAGCTAATCACAAACAGGATGCATCTCCAAAAACAGCTGTCTGAGTAATATAGCAATTCAGCTTTTCACACCATTGTGTCATAGTATTGCACACAAAAGAAGTGAGGTGACCCTTAGAAGCATTTCAGAAATGTGTTAGAAAATCACACTGCGCTGAGCTCGTGCACCTAACCCAGCACTTTCCTCTGATGACCAGCTAGAGGAGGACAGGGGCGCTTACCTCTCGTGTCTGGAAACAGACAGCTTCCAGTGCAGCAAACGCAAGGTGACTCCTATTAGTAAACTGAGTTAACCCACAAATGATCCTGTGAAGCAGAAAAAATAAATAAATAAATAAAAGACTGGGTGAGTCACAGAGTTTGACTTATTTCAACAGGCTGTGAGAATAATTCCAGTGATGTTTATTACACTAAGGAAGAACTCTTGGTCTCACCCTCTTGCACTAGGCTCCCAGTAAGGTGCATAAAGCCCCGAAAATGCAGGAACAAAATAACAACCATAGGATGTACAGACCGACGCAGCCAACTTCTCTGCACAGGAAGTGACACAGAAAAAAGAAATGCAAAACACGCACATTTTAGGGATATAACTGCATGTTATGTCCACCAAAAATTCAAATGACACCACAGTCCTGAAGAAGTTGCTCATCACATTTAATCTTTCTATCTGATCAAAAACGTACCAAGCTCTTCAGACGAGCCAATGATCCCGAGATTGTCCTGCAGCCAACGGACCACAGCTCCTGCGATGGCCACAGAGCCCTGGGGGAAAAAAAAACAAATAATCTCCTGTGAACTTTAAGATCCTCACATCCTGTGGTAACCACCAACTACTGTGAGGTCGGCAAACGAAAAATAGGCAGCTAAATCTATCAATTCACATGTTGCGCAGGGAAATGTTAGAAAATGGGTGACAGGAAGCCAATATCACAACTGACTTAGTTTACAGATTACAAACACAGAGTGCTATACTGTATATTATGAAAAGACTGACAGATGCAGCTGTTTTGCGAAAGTGAATGTTAGTGTCAGTATTTTTAAGTACCTCCAGTGCATAACAGGCAGGTTTGTCTCGACCAAGTTTATATGCCACAGTGGTCAGAAGACCATGGTCAGACATTACAGGCTGCAAAACAACCGAAAAATATCACCGTAAGCAACGTGTGCAGGGATATCAACTTTAATCTGAGTGTTTAAAATACCAATCTTAAGTAATGCACCTTGGCTCCAGTGTTTCGCAGGAGAAAGCAGCCAGTGCCATACCTGAAACATGACAAATCAAACCTTCAGTTGATCTTGTAACAAAGAAGAATTCATCTTAAAATCTTCAAACATACAGACTCCTACGTGTTTTTAGCTTGCCCGTCCTGAAAACACATCTGTCCTACAAGTGCTGCTGACTGGTCCCCGAGACACTGGTTTCAAATAGAATGCATAGATTCATCAGATTACAGGTTCCAACACCTCCATACATGGAGGAAATTCTGTACAAAAAAAAAATTAAGATGAACTTACCCCTGATATGGGGATACCTGAAAGAGCCCCACATTTCTGTAAAAAATAAAATAAAATAAAAAAGTCCTGTTTTATAAGCGAACTACACTTTTTTCCTGATTAAATCTTATTAAAAGGAGCATTTAAAATGTATTTGTCTTCAGTAATCTGTTGTGTTTCTAGCTGTAAAACAATGTTGGACCCATGCAATATCAATAAAATAACTCAAACAGGTCTGCTAGTCAAATAAATCAACAACAATAAGTTACATCAAATACTAATTCTGTTATCTGTGGAAAACATCTATTTTTATCACTTTTTATTTATCACTATGGACAACACTTAAAACAAAAGGAAATTTGATTGCATGAAGAAAAAAATACCTGGTTTATTTCTGCATGAAACACCTTTACATTAAGCCTATAATGTAACAATGAAAGCACACTGAGGGAAACTAAGGCACTGAAAATATCTTCACTCCTCCATGAAACAGTCGATTTGGTTAGATGGTTACAGACAGAGGATAAATGATGGTTAAATGAAACTGTGCCGAAAAGTGAAGAGATTTCGGAGATGTGACGAGATGCTGCGGAGGAAGGTGGTCTGCCAGGAGAGCTGCGGGCAGCGGAGCAGCATGCACAGCAGAGGCGATGAGGGACAGGGAACACCCAGTACATTTCCAGTGAAGTGCATATGTTTGTCTACATGTTTATGTCCAATGAACTTACTGTATAGTACAGTACTGTCTGTCATAAAGCTACACAAGATAAATATACAGCCATTTTACTGTGTCTGTGCTGTCCTGATACATATGTGGTTTTTGGAGCCCAGCTGCATCTGGACAGTTGGTTCACAGCTGTCTGTCAAATGAGCAACACTGTCCACATATAAAATACTAAGGGCTCACTTTTCACTGGGGATTCTAAATCCTATTTCATCTCTTTAAACACTGACTTTTTACTGCCCACCCTCCATGGTCCATATGAGAGAGAGAGAGAGAGAGACAGAGGAGTCCAAAAGGACAGATTTTCATTTGAACTTTTGTTTCGTTTGCTGAAGTTGCCCAAATTATATAGTACAAGTGAATGTCCAGTACAAGGAGGACAAGTGAGAACATATTTAAAAACTGGTTCTGTTTTACACCATGGTTACTTCAGAGACTAAGCATCCATTTGTTCATTTCTTAATGCCTGCCTCATGAGCTACTGAAAGATTAGCTTCACATCAATCTTGGAAATGCACTGTGTGAGGGTGCATTCTCTTTCACCAGAGAGAGGCGGGCTGTGTTACAGTACCTTGCATGATGAGTTGAAACAGTAACGGTGAGTATTACTTACCCAGCTAGAACATATTTTCTACCAGTAAGAGAAGAAAGACAACGGCACACAAAAAAAAAAAAATGCCTAAAATAATTTCTGGGCCAAACTTCATGCACTTAAATAAACAAAAAACCCTCTTATCTCATTAGTGGCCTGTTGCATGAGACATTTGACTCTTTGAACACAAAACTAGAGTCACACCAGAAACAGCAATGATATCAGTAGAATAAAAAGTTAACTTAAACACGTATTAACGTGAAACTGTAAGCAGACTAGACTTGGAAAGGCACTCACAGATTTATGGGTGCTTACCATGAGCCCATATATTTCTGAAGAACTCCTCACTCGAGGCAAGATCTCCATGGGAATACCAAAATATCTGATGGAAATTAGAGGACAACAGCCTGTGAATAACAAAGCTCATTCCGTTTTCCATACCATTTCTGTGTTGTGTAAATTATATGTTATCTGTTGTTCATCTATTGTGAAACTACTCTGAGGCTTTATCGAATAAAGGTGAGGTCAATATCAGTGGACTGTGTTATTTTCTCCCTCTTCTCTAATATAATTAAAAAAAAAAAAAAACAACTAAAATGTACTAATGACTACTGCATGAATTTGAGAGCTAAAAAGTCGTCTATGTCCGAGATGTTTTTCAAATACCTGATAGCACAGTGGAATTAGAAAGCAGCAGTCATACTTGCACAGCTCTGGGTCCCAGTCCATAGTGTGAATGTTAAACAACATGGTTCTACTGGCATTGGTCACATCTGTGCAGTGCACTCCACCGGACTTGCCCCCTGTCAAACACTGTCAGACAGCCATGAAAAACACCCACAATAAGATCGTTTCCACAAAAACTGTCCACTTCACATTTGTCATAAGAATAACAGCTACACAGCTGTGGAGGCGGGAAGGATTTGTTTGATTACCCAAATGAGCCAGGAGTCGACGGTGCCGAACATGGCGCGGTGGGATACGATGGCTTCATGGACCTCGGCCACGTTGTCCATCAGCCAGCGAAGTTTGACTGCGCTGAAGTACGTGCTGATGGGGAGCCCTGTTTTATGCTACAGGATGACAAGGACAACTCTTCTAGCGCTGCTAACAACGATACACCAGAAGTCTGCTTTTGCTTTTAAACTGCAAGGTGCTTAAATCAATATCAAATATTAAGAATTAAAAAACTATAAAGATTAAATAAGAGCTATTTTATAACATAAACAACTGAGATGACCTCCTTAACATACAAAAGCAAACACTGATAACAAAAAAACCATGTAAAAACATATTCTCTTGACAAAAGGTTTGAACAAATATGGTCAGCATGATGCTATAATGAGGAGGCAGACAGTACTTTAACAGTCCACCTAACCTGCTGTCTGCCCAGATCAAGATAATAAAGCCACTGCCAGCACCTGTGGAGTTTGAAGCTGTTTGACACTGAAAAACTGTTCTACCATCCCATGCAAGCAAAACAGTGAAAAAACATGAGGCAAATAGACAAATTAACGGAACAGATGAGGAGCTCACCTTCAAGTGGTTCTTATTCCTTCCTGGGGTTTTGTTAATTAGACGTTCAACTGTTGACTGAGTGCGCAGGTCTAGCCAAACTGAACAACAACAATGTGGTTATTTCACAGCAACCACAATCAATCAACACCAACAACCTGATCTGTGGTTCACTTCTAAGCTAAAGTCTCTCTTCCACTGCCTGGTACCAGCTCAACTCAACTCGACTTGCCTTAATTGTTTTTCCATCAGTCAAATGTCTGAGATAGTTCCTGGTATGTGGTACTATTTTTTGCATCACCTCTGTTGAGGTTCCAAGCGGGCAGAGGCAATACCAAACAGTGACATGTAGACACTGCAACAACATGAAAGACGTCTTGGAGCAAAGAAGGCACCGTTTTTAAAAGCAACATTATTTAACGCTGACCATTACTTTACTGTAGTTACTGTACTAACTAAAAACAGCCACATATCAATAATCAAGAAGAGCGTACCTTTGATGCCATTGTTACTATGTCGGTTGCTGACAACATCACAGTAGTGTAATACAGTGTCACTATGACAACCAGCTACACTGAGAGGGGACCATCTGCAGCGGAAAACCAAGCACCCGGTACCAAGAGCATGTGGAGCTGAGTTGAGTCAAGTTGAGCCGGTACCAGGTGAAGGAAAAGCTCCTTTATACTCACAATAAATTTCTGATCTGAGCCAGTACAAATGGAACTGATGCACAAATAAAGCAAAAAACAAAACCTTACCAATGGCATTGTAGAGGGGCTCCCCCGTCTCTTTGTCCCAAACCAGCGTGGTCTCTCTTTGGTTGGTCACTCCGATAGCTGGACAAATTCCAAAAACCTTAGATCGCAATCACCTCTTTGAAAATTATGTGTAAGTGCTGCTTAAAGTATACATACCTTTAATGTTTGTGATGTCTATGTTGAGCTGGGTGAGTTTTTCACATGTCCTCTCCATGCACTCATGCACCGACTGCAGAATTTCTTTGGGGTCCTCCTCCACCCATCTAAAAAGAAGGACATTAAAAAAAAATCACAACTAATATTTCTAAGTTTTAAGCACATCTTTCAGGAACTTTTGTGTGTGTGTGTGTTTTCACTTACCCTTCTTTGGGGAAGCTCTGTTTGATTTCCACCATGTGATGGCTGAGGAGCTCTGCTGTTTTTGAATTAAACACCTTCAAAAAGAGCACAAGAGAAAGAATGTAAACATTAGCTCATTCATCCAGGGACAACTGGTCGAACATGCACTCATGTGTGGTGACTGCTCAAACTGGCAAAGGATTCAAGGCTTGTAAAGTCCAGATTGGACCTCAGTTAGTTGATTCTAATGTTATGACTCTTCACCAGGGAAAACATCATTTTCACACACATAACTATGACAATAAATACATACCTTTTT
>NW_018128120.1:561454-581403 GCF_001952655.1 Monopterus albus
CATCACTGCTATTATCGATGCATAACCAGCATCACGAGTCACTGTACAATTATCACAGTCAAAAATATTTCTGCACGTCATGTGGCAAACTTAAAGTGAGAAGTCACAGTTTGTGCTAAAGCATGAGGATTACAAAACCAAATCAACATTTACTGTAAAGATTTTGTAAATATACAGAAATACATTTCACTCTATATTTCTATCAAAGGTTTAGACATTACAGGGCAAAGGTTCACTTCTGTGACCTGCAGCCATGTGTCTTGTTTCAAGTTTCTGGTGACTCCGTTCAACTCTTGGCTCTCAGCTATCAGACAGAGCAGGAAAATCAATTACACTGAGGTTATTATTATTGCAGAAACTGTTAAAGGTTCATCATCTGTTGATTGGTCAATCAAGTGTTCTACTAATCTATTTTTCCTGTGGAGTAAAAGACATTTTCCAGACCTAACCTGCCCTTTAAACACAGCAACCTCGAATCCAAGCCTCACTCAAGCACAGAGCAGATATGTGGCTTGCATTGTACTTGCTCAGGTTAAGCAGTGGCTGGAAGGAAACACTAAATTCCTGTCTACGTCAAAGAAATAATCTACTGCTGCCGTCAAGTGCTATTGGAAACTAAGACTAAGTATGCACAGATTTGACATTGTACTGTTCAGTATACGTTTAGAAGGTAAATCCATTCAAGTTAGTTTATCCACCGCGTTAACGTTAAAGCATTTTCAGCCCACACTAGCTAACTTAGTAGCGTCAAACGACACAAAACACTGGTTCACTGTTATCACGAGACTACCGGCTGGATTAGAAAAGTAAGGAGTTCCACTCAAGGGTACAGCCATCTTTAACACACTTATAAGCCAGCCATCAAACACAGCTAGCACTGCTTGGAGCCCACCCTCTCGCCCTCCGGTTTGTCTTACCAAAAACCGGGTGGAGCTCGTGCCCTGATCAATGGCTGCAACCAGCGGCCCCAGCATTATTCGATGTGAGGACGCGGCCATGGTGCCATTCATGGGCGTGCCCAAAGCTTCGGCACCAAACTAGACGGGAAACAGGTTATCACTAACGTTACTAAAAAGTGACTTGACGTTGAGCTCATTCAAAGCACTCGGGTAGTCGGTCGCGGCCTTAAAACGTCATGCGTCTAGGCCCTCAGTGATGACGCACCCAGTTGAGTCCTTGCAACAATAAGAAAGTCATTTTACATCTTAGCCCGCCCTATACTTTTGTACGCATTTCCAGTAAGATACCAAAAAATACAGCGTGTCAGCCTTATGGAGTAAATCTTTTCCAGATCTATTTTGCGTTCCCTTTTTGCACTTTTGCCAAATGCAATTTGTTTTGAAAACGCAACCAACGTAGTAAAATGAAAGAGTTCACAAAATATTGCTTTTACGTGAGCTTTGGAATGATAAACTTTGCTTTACCCCACATAAAATAAGGATTTGGAAGTCCTATGAACCTCAATCATAGGATTGCTAGCGTGATTTGCTTGTTTTTTCGTTTGTTGATATCACATTTTAATTACTACAATTAGAGGATAAATTATAACTTCCCATACCGGTAGGCGAAACCAGGATTCCTAACCGCTATCACATGGGAACACAATCTTAAATATTCGATTACAGGCTTTATATAAGTGTAGGGTACTGACGTTAAATATTATCATGCTAAAGGGAAATGGCGAAATCAACGACACTCGTTTTAGTGTCATTTCATATAATTGGTCTATAAACAAATGGGATAAGGAGCCAATTGGACTGAAAAACGAGCATATGATTGGTGGATTTTAGTTCATGTAAAGCACGTTTCCATATTTATACAGTTCAGATCTCCTTTGGGCCTCGTGGGCAGGTAATCCCTGATGATGAGAGTTTTAATTTATTTATTTTTACACATTTAGTGTTCTTGTATCAGGGGAGCGCTTGTTTCTTTTTTTCCATTAAACAACAATGCAAGTCAATACAAGATTTTTCAGCACAAATTGTTACAACAGATGTATAACAGTGCATTTAGAGCACAACAGGACAAAAGTAGGCATATAATAAGGTGAAAAAGAATAACAGAACCAAACAAGTGAGAACAAAGAAAAGAAAATACAAAGAGGTAAAGCTATTCTGGTATAAAATTAAAACGTTTGAGCAGGTCAATGGTTTTGGTTCGTTTTTTGTTGGGGTGGTTTAATTGTGACAGTGTTTGGAAGTAATTGTTAGGATCAGAGGTGAGCGCTTGTTTCGTTTCAGCTCGTTTATGCAGCGCCTGGCGATTACGTCATCGGTGAGGGACAGTGTTGTCATTCTTGAAATGTGGGAAGCAGTTGTCTTTCAGTTTGGCTCTTTTTGAATTTTGTGTCAAATTTTAAATCATAAGACATAAAAATGTAAGTAATGAGATACATCGGGGAGGGTTTATCAAAGCCATATGTAGCACGGCCGGTGAATTATTCTCCCCTGGGCAGTATTTCAGATAGTTAGCCAAGTTAGCCATACAGACCAAAGGCAATCTAAGCTATTCGTGTGTTGGTATCCAACGTTAACAGCAGTTTTATGCATTTCCAGGGCTGACTACTGGAAGTCGCAACCAAGGAAATTCTGTCAGCACTGCAAGTGCTGGATTGCGGACAATAAACCGGTAAGTTGGCATGTTCATACGGTTCATTTTGGCTAGGGCAGTATTATGCTAACCTAACCTAACCTCCTTATGCTTGTTTTGCTCTGCAGAGCATTGAATTCCATGAAAGAGGGAAGAATCACAAAGAAAATGTGGCTGCCAAAATTTCAGAGGTTTGAACATGTTTTTCCTTCTCTGCTTATGCAGACACTAAATCGCTCCGTGTATAAGAACGGAAATGTTACAAAGCAGTGACTGACTATGCATACACTGAACACACATAGTGGTTCTCCGTGACACACCAGCATTAATACTAACACCCAATAAACACCTGCCTGTCTTGGCACCACTCTCAGGACTGGCAAGAGAGATAAGGTTTAGGCATAAACACGGTGCCTTGGAAGCTCTCTTCTGATTGGCTACTGACAGCTGTCACTCATTTCATCCTGTCCTATCTTTCTTTCTGCAGATTAAAAAGAAGAGCATGGAAAAGGCGAAGCAGGAGGAACGTATGTCTAAACAGTTTGCAGCGATGGAGGAGGCTGCGCTGAAGGCATATCAGGAAGATCTAAAGAGAATAGAAAGAGAATCATCAGGTAAGCGTTTGCCATTTTTATTTAAATTATGTGTAACAGGAGGAGCTTTTACTGGCTGAATATATTTAAATGAAGTCTGTTTGTGTTAGGCTCAAGTTCACCAGCCCAAACAACAACAACAACAACAACAAAGCCACAGCCTCAGACAAAACCCCAGCTGAAAAAACAGCAAAAGAAAGAAGTGAAAGCAAGGAAGAAGACCACAACGCAAACAGAAATGCCGATTTGGATTGAAGGACAGACAGATGATGGACGCACATACTATTACAACACAATAACCGACGGTGAGGAAACCTGAAAACACAGCGCCTCTTTGGCATGACAAGTGAAACTGTTCTTTAAACCAACATATTCCCATGTTGTTTTACAACATGCAGTAGTCATTGTATTATTGTCTATGCATTTAAACTACAGAATCTCAATGGGATAAACCTGAGGGTTTCCAGGGAGAAAGTTCTGCATCTGCACAGCCTGGACAAACTGAGGTTAATCTTGTTTCTGTGCATTTTTAGTACATTTTATTTGAAATCGCATTATATTATGTTCTGTTGATTGCTGATAACATGAATGTATACTGTCATGCTTTGTTTCTCTTCAGAACTCTTCAGGCTGTCCTTGGATGGAAGCCATCAGTCCTGATGGATATACGTATTATTACAATACAGAGACCGGAGGTGGAATATGTTTTTTGCATTTACATTTTAATTACTGTTTAATCCACTGATTTTCTGAGTGCTTTGCTAATGGATTCCATTGCTTATTTTATATGTAGATAGCTTCATGCTATGCCTTTCTTATCTTACAGAGTCGAGCTGGGAGAAGCCAGAAAACTTTCCATTGGCATCTGGATCTGGGTCTGAGTCCAGCAGAGAGGGACAGGGTCAGGAGGAGCCTTCAACCCCTCAGCCGGAGCCACTCTCAGGAGGAGAGGAGAGCTCCAACGGGACCCCGGTATCTCAGGAGGCTGAAGTCCATGAACAAGCCAACCAACAGCCCAGAGTCCCAAAGATCAGCTTCAGGGTGAGAGGAGTCTTGTCACTGAATGAATGTTTGTATAGAAAAATTGTAACTTTTGCTTTTCAAGATTCTATGGCAAAAAATCCAGACCTCAGTTTTCTTCCTCGTTTTGTTTTCAGAAAAGGAAAGCAGAGGCTGAGCCCTCAGAAAAGGAAGGAGAAGATAAAGCTAGTGAAGATACTCCTCAAGAGGATGCTAAAGAGATGAAAAAAGAGGAGAAGGTCCCATACACAGCTGACCCTGAGAAGAAAAAGGAAGAGGTGACACAAGGGGAGAGACGAGCCAAAAGGCCAAAAGTTGCCAATCCATATGGAGCCTGGGAACAGATCCAGGAAGAGGAGGATCCATAGTAAGTGCCCCATCTATACGTTTACAATTTGAAACTGTTTAAGTGCTGAATGGTTGTTTAGGATCCTAACAGAGTGTGTATTTGTTCACTGATTGATGTGCAGCCTACAGACCGTGAAACAGACTAAAAATGTGCGCCAGTAGCTGCTGACAGGGCTCTAACTGTTCTTTTTCCTTTCCTCTCCAGTGCCAAGGTGGACTTACAGTTGCCCCAGGTGGAAGGAAGCACAGCCAGTGCTTCGGCTGACCTGCCACCAGAGCCCAAACCCAAGTTCAAGGAACGCATCATCACCAGCCTCAGAGAGGAAGGCGGACCTGCTTCATTTAGAAAAAACAAAACACAGAACGGCAAATCCAGGAACCTCCGACAGAGAGACGAAGATGATTGACCCAAAGATACAAAAACTCAGGCAGAGTGCAGCAGAATGAGGCTTTTACCAAATAAAACTCTTTCTAGGATTTCTTTGACATTTGGATGCATCATTTTTATCTTTTAGGTGTATTCAGAATCTTTTGTTTTGTATTAACATTAGGACATACTGGCTTAAGAAACTTCAAGATGTGTATGCACAATCAGTGTTTATTACTTCTGTCATAATGAAGGTGTACAACACTCATTGTCTTCAGGTTGGTATTACAATTATTATAGAATCCAGGTATGATAGTTTTGAGAATGTGAAATTTCTTTCTGTTGTCTGGTGAATGCAGATGCACCTATACAGCGCAATTGGCTTTTTGTATGTTCCATATCCATATTTTTTTTTAACCTGTGTAAGTTATGAAAAGCTAGTAAGGTAAGTTGTGTTAACATAGTGGAGTTTTGTCAGTTAAAGTGAAAGGCTGTCATAGTATAAGATGGGAACATGTGGTCTCAATAAATAACTGTCCAGAGACTGAAAACTTTCTCAGTAAAGATCTTTTTCAAAATGCAACTGAATGGAGGCAATGTTTTTCTGCTACTACTGAACAAAGAATGATCATGAAAAAATCCAGCTGGCACACGCATGCAGGGTGTGACGTGCTTTGGGGACAGCGTGTGTATAAAGCTGATAGATGGTTTACCACACCCTGTTTGGCAACGAACCATGAACAGTGCTGATGTTTGCTTATGCTCAATGTAAAAAGTCAACTTTACATTACTTGTATTTAATTACTATAATGTTATTTTAACTACTCTAAACATTTTAAAGGCCTGTCCTAAAAAATAAAGCATTGTTTGGGGAATTACAATAATACAAAATCCATTTTAATATTTTATTACAAAAATAAAAACCTCTTAGTTATGACTGATGGCTGCAGTTTGTCTCACATTGCATCCTTTGTAATGTGACTATTACAGAAGCATACATGTAAACTGCAAAATGAATACAATATATGGCTCAGCTCAGGCATGTAGCCACAGCACTTTAAGATGCGTCAGAGAAATACATCCAGCAGATGACACACAGTCCACTTGACAGTAAGGGGCAGTGGGTGTCAGTCTCCACAGTGTCTGGTCTCTGATCATTTTGTACTGCTGCTGCTCTCCACCAGCTCCAGAAGAGCCTCCCTCCTTGCGTGTTCAAGTACGTCAGAGATCAGATCATCGAGAGCCTCCCCTCCTCTCATGAACTCCTAAACATGGTCCAGAACACATGCAAAACTGAGTAAAGAAAAAGAGTTGGCATAAAAAAGGTAATACAATAAAGATGCAACTATTGCTGCTGCTTAAAAATTGCAAAATAACAAATACAGAGCTTTGAGACACACTGTCACTCTCTTAATATCTAACCTTAATATCTCTAGTAACATATCCAGTCCTGTGGTCTGTGACACGATCCTGGCTGAAGTTGTAGGTTCGAATCCTGTCTGACTGTGATCGTGTGCCCACCTGTAGTTAAGGACATGAGAAATATGACCTAGTTTAAAAAGGTCAAAAATGTGTGAATTACATTCATTTTCTGGATAAAAATGTAAAGTTTTGGGAAAAGCATTTACTTACCTGCTGCTTTCGTGCTGTATGCCTGTGCTCAGTCTCTTTACCCATAATGCTCTGGTAGAGCCTGGCCTTCAACACATGCATGGCGGTGTCTCTGTTTTGCAGCTGAGAGCGAGTCTGCTGACACTCAGCTGTTATTCCTGTAGGGAGGGTAAAATAACCATGGCAACAAGGCCTGATGTTAAATGACACGAAAGCAGAACTGTCTGGAGCCTGGAGTAGCTTGAGGACTCTTTTGGCACATTTTACCAGTGGGAAGATGAACAATGCGCACTGCGCTGTCTGTTGTGTTGACACTTTGGCCCCCAGCGCCCCGAGATCTGAATGTGTCAATGCGAAGATCCTTTGGATCAATGCTGATGTCAAACTATGAACACAAAAGGACAGAAATAGAATGTTTTTCATGCTAGCAAACAGACTGATGAAAAGCAAGTGAAGAAGAGTGAAGAGCTGTGTGTACCTCCACTGGCTGAGGCAGGATAATGACAGTCATGGTTCCTGTGTGGATGCGCTGCATCCTAGAGGAGAGGCCCACCTCAGGGATCCTTTGCACCCGGTGTGTTCCTCCTTCATGCTTCAGATGTCTGTACACATTTTCCCCAGCAACTCTTACTGCTGCATGGTGCAGACCACCTGAAAGACACAAGTATTATTACTGCAGCTACAACTGACATATCAAAATACCTGCTTTGAGAAAACATCAACTTCAGTCGCAGTTTTTCCCCTGGCCACATGCATACCTCTCTGCAATGCTTTGCACCCACCACTTTAGGAACCATTGAGATAATAAAGGTTATATGTTAAACCTACTCTGCAATTCTGTGAAGATAAATTGATATAGAAATAAAGAACAAGCAAGAACCAACACAGTCCTGACACTCCCAGATACCACTAAGGGCCAAATGCTGAAAACTGAGGCACTTCACTAAAAAACTAATTTTTGCAAAAACTCAGAGGGTGAATGATATAGAAATACAGGTAGAAACATGACTCACCGTACTCAGCAGGTGTGTAGTTGTAAATCTCAAAGTCCCAGTTCTTATAACAAGCAAAACCCTGGTACATGTCAAGCATCTCTCTGGTGAACTGCTGACAGATGTCACCTGACACCCCATAAACAGAAAGTAGAAAGTATTAGAAAACATTTTAGATATGTGCTAAGTTATATTTATGAGTGTAAGAATGCAACATTAAATCATTAATTATTATTAAATTATTTGCAAACTGAAAGCCCAGCTGTATTCAAGTAAGCAAGTAGTAGAAAAAACTGTTTGCATTCTTTCATACCTCCTGTTGTTCGTCCCGATACAACCTCCAAAAGAACATCGCTGGAGTCAAGAGGGTCAGTGGGCACAAGAGCTTTGATCAGCTGGAGAGAAAAAAGATGCACTCATTTAGTGAATATTCTACAACACACTTCTGATTATACATGCACACATGCAATAGATGTTGTGTGTGCAAAACAAAGTATGGACAACCAGGATGACAATATTACAGCTGATAAACATGTGAGAAGAATATGATCCAGGAGGATATTATGCAACTTCCAGGTGCTGCAGACAAACAGGAGCTGAGTCATGCAAGCTATTCATCTCCATCTTACATCTTTTCTTAAAGTTAGAATGTTCTGGGAGAGTTCAGCTTCCTCCTCTTTCAACAGCTGGGTCAGTTCATCTTCATCTCTGGCACCAGAGGAACCTACAGTCATAGGGAAAGCAGAATGTGGTATTTGCCTCGATGCTATTTGCAATTTAACAAAAACGTCGCTAAACTTGTCAGGTAGGTAACATCTATCATAATGGACTACTGCCCATTACAGCTGTAAATAGATGATGAATGTTCTGACAAAAGGCATCAGGTACTTATTTGGCTACAAACATAGATGCCAATTATTTATACAGGTTGTATTAATTTTATACTACAACTGTATTGTTTAAGTGTATGATGAAAAAAAGTAAAACATACAACACCTTTATTAAGGATATTCTAATATGGTTTCATAATTTTAAGACATTTGATAAACTCCCAAGCTACCTGAGAAACAACCTCAAAGCCTCTGTGGACTTGAATTTTCTCTGTCATTACCAAAGCATTACTTGTATTTTTACACTTGTTACTGGCATAAATGCAAACCTCCTCACCACGCAGAAGTGAAAGGACTTCATCAAGGTCTTTCTGGGCTTCTTCAATACTCCCAAACACATTTGCCAGAGGCAGCAGCTCATTGTGTTTCTTTGTAAGCACTTTTCTTTCTGACTCGCTAAGGTGTGCATGCTCTAACGTCTTGCTAAGGTCTCTGTATTCCTCCATGAGCTGCTGAAGATACCTCTGAACAGACTCATTATCGTACAAGTCCCCAGAATTACTGTGGTATAGGCGTCCTGGTGCTACCGTGTCATAGTGTTGCACCTCTGTGATGTTAACATGTCTCAGACTGCTGTGTCCTGTCAATGTCCTCCATCCTCTTCTTCCTGTGCTGCTGTAAACTACACGGCTACACAAACAGCACAGTCGAAACCACGGATTGACGAGCATCTGACTACTTTTAGAGAACAACCAGTGCAGTACAACTATTTTTATATGTGTTGTTCATCTCTTTATAACAACTGTCGAAACCCAATGCTACTGAAGCTAACAGAAAAATAGACCGGATGTAATTTGGATAACGAGGTCGAGGAGACTTGAGAAGTGAATCCTGGGAAGTGTAGTTAACTGACACTTGCTTTGTGCGTAATACATATGTTTAATTTTTGACAGATAACAGATTTCAAAATGTCCAACTTGAGTGTCAGTGAAGATGGTAATATGATATTAATTATTTAAACATGTGTACTGGCAAAACTAATAAATAAAATTAGCTTCAGTGTTTAAGTAGCCTTCAAAAGGTGATCTAGCTAACTGAACAAATAACGCTAGCATATAAGCTAAATATTTGGCTAATATTAACTCATTTTAGACTTGTTTTGACATTAAATTTACAGGGATGTCTAAAATGAAAAGATCACTGTTGGAAATACTATTTGCAAGACTTAGATCACTGGCTGGCAATTACACTTAAGCATTTAAGGATAAATGTGATTGCTAGTTACATTAACAGTCTGCGGCTTTAACAGAAATTTTAATACGCTTTTACTAAGGAACACAGGAGAATCTTGGGTTTTCATTAAGCAAAGCAGTGGAGGATGTCAGTCAACACGGCTATGTCCAGATTGAGGCCCTGGGGGAGAAACAGAAGACACTCAGCTGCCTGCAGGTTCATCTTCACTCTTTATTCCCTTTAGGCTCAATATAATGCTGCTTATAAACCACATTTTGTACTTAAAACAAGGCTGTATATTTTATATTATAGAAACTGGTATCTTGGTCATCAGGTGGGCAATGTAATTTGTGAGAAAACATGTATGTACCAGCCCACAAACATTGGAAATCCTAAATAATTTTAAAAATCAACACCTTTGCAGCCTTAGCATATCAAAAATATATTTTTCTGGGGAGTAGACAATGGTTTGAATGCATTATGCCTCATTTTCCAGGCAACTCTTTCAGATGCTGAGAAGAAAGGTGAGAGGGCAGAGCAGGAGCTGAGATCTAAAGTGAGGGAAATCCTAGTGCTGGAGGGGGGGATAGAGCACCTGGAGAGGCAGACTGAAGTCCTGCAAGTTTGTTGTGCATCCATCAGCAAGGACAACACGGAACTTCAGATTCATATAAGCGAGGAGGAAGAGAAGGCTCGCATGGCAGTGGAAGTGTTCACCATTTACCGAAACAAGATGGAGAGTCACAGAGCAGATGTTCAGCGTGTGGCGAGCCAGACGGAGGCCCATAAAGAGCTTGAGGAGAGAAGAGCCCTGGTCAGGATGCTCACACAGAAGAAAGATGACCTGAAGGAGGATTTGGAGAATCCAAATGGAAAAACAGTGCAGTTGGCAAAGGTGGAGATAATAAACAAGGGGATCCTGAAAAATGTTGAATTTTAAACTTCTGATAACATGTCATTTGTTTTTTGGTCAATAGCATGTGTCCCTGAATGACAAATCTGGCTTGCTTTCTTTTTCTTTGCTCTTTCGGTCCATTTGTTTGTTTCCATAGAGTTCTGCAGTATCCATATGTATTTTATTATTTTGCATTTGCTTTTCTGCAGAGAGAGATTGATGCTCTGAAGGGGAAGATTGCTGTGATGAGGAAGACCATAGCTGAGAAGAGGGAGCATTTACAAAAAGAGTTTGAGACTCATACTCAAATAAAGAAAGATATAGAGGTGTGGCAAAATGTATACTAGGGTAGCAACCAATGAATAGATCAACATAAATTAATCTACAAAGCTGGGCTTCAAAATCTGTAACATTTTAGGTGTTGCATTGAAAATTACCTTAACAGAACAGTTGCAGATTAATTTTCAGAGCAACACAGCTCTAATTTAACTGTATATAGTGAAATCCTATAACTCTACTGATACATCATCTTGAATAAAACTATTGTGACTCAAGCCCATGATCATAATTTGACTTCTTGTTTCATCTCCAGTGAAAACTTCCCAAACTGAATTTTGCTTGCTCCCTCAGATCCAGAACAAACGCTACGAAGCCATTGTCAAGCGTCTCCACTGCCAACTGAGCAGGGCCCAGGCTGCCTACAGGTAAAAATGGATACAAATAAAACACCAGTGATAATATACCATCTATATTTACAACAGTGAAGTGCACATATACACTTATTTAGGGATGGGAATTTTAATTAACATTTTGTGTAGCTGTTTATTCTAAATTTAAGGATAACATCACAGAAGTAAAATAATAGAAGTAAAACATCACAGCTCTGAGGAAAGTCACTTCCTGTACCAATATAAACAAATTCCCACTTTTCTTACAGTTACTTTTCATTTCTTATACTTTGTCAGGAAGCTATTGGAAGGCAAACTGATCCTAGTGCAATAATGTTCCACATATTAAATTCTACTAAACTGTGTCTGCTTCATTTCAGACAAATGTCTGAAGATATCTACCACATGGAGAGACAGCTAGCTGAGCTGAAGCGGCAGCAGGAGTCATCACAGGATTCAGATCATTAAACTGTAATGTCTGGCTTGTCTAATTGGGATAAACATGCTTTATGATACCATCTTATCTGAGTTAATTAAGTTGGTGTCAACCTGTATATTGGGCCTGTTTGTTAAAAGAGGAATCGTTGCTGTTACTACAGATGAACAACTGAGGGCAGCAATGTCAACTAAATGTTTGTTAACTCATGACCCACTCACCTGTTAATATCAGACAATGTGACTGTGTTTCTTTAAATGCACTGGTTTTGTCATAAAGGAACCATAAGTATTAAAACATTTATTTGTTGTCACATCATTTGATTTCCTGTGATAACATCAGCAGGGCGTGGGATGGGATCTTAGCTCAGGTGGTGACAGTGACTTGGTTTGCCCAGTGAGTGTCAACACCACTGACCCCTGCAAAGCGAAAGCCAAAAGACCACTCTCTAACTGTCAATGGGATTTTGGAACATGCTGCTGTAGCTTCCGCTTCACTGCGTCGCTTGATGGTGTGCTAGATGACAGACCTGCTGTCGGCTAACAAGGGTGTGAGTGTGCTACTTCAGCCATAACTCAGAACTAACTGAACAATGAAATCACCTTTTCACAACATTATTCCACATTAGAATAGGTTTCGTCAGCTTCTGTCTGCTAACCACCAAAACCTGTGACATCAAGTGTGTTTCCAGGACAGAAAAGCACAGGTTTCTTTCTGAATTTGTTTAGACTATGTCTCTTTGCATTATTGTTAGTTATATAAAGCTAATAAAATATAGAAATATATGCAAGTGTTGCAGAAATGTTGATTTTGCTTAACTAAAGCCCAAACTATAGCAAATTTATAGCAAAACTCTTAAGGTTAAAGAGGAAAATACCTTGACATAATTTTCTTATTCACAGTTTTTTTTCTATGTGAACACTGATGCTTTGACCATGTGTTCCTCAGGTGTTTCTGCTAACACTGTAGAATTTATAGTAAGAAAACACTACAAGGATAGTTTTTGGTCTTTTTGATTTTGTGAAGTGTGTATCTCCTGATGATCAGCCACTAAATAGCAAAATGAACAATTTAAAGACACATACACAGCTGCTGGACATTTCAAAATGATTTTTCATTAGATATTTGTGAATAGTTATCAGTACTGTACAACAAACCCACAGTACCTACAGTTTCATTTTCCAGTCAAGGAATCTGGTTGAATGTGTGAGCTAACGGACAATGCATGATGAATCACCCAAAAGTGAGCCTTGTCACCGGCAGAGTACATATACAGTATTTATCCCCCTCTGAGTATTGTATAGTACAAGCATGTGCATGTACACTCCTGACAGTGCACCCTTTTAAAATACACTGCTGTTTATTGCAACGCTTTTTTAGCCTTGATTCCCTTTTGTTAATTTATTTTTACCACATAACAATAAACTTTAATCTCATAATGTAGCCACCATTACTGCTCCAGACACTATGCCAGAGTGGGGAGCTGTTAAAGTGAAACTGTGCATTATTTGTTTCCACCACATTAAGGCAAGTTATGTATTTTCAAGCACATTGTGTTGCACTTAAATAACAACCGGATCCTACTCTGAGGAGTCGTTTCTTGCAGCAAGTACCTTTGTAAGCAACTCTTTAAGTAAATGCCATCCATGTCCTCCCGGTTCAAGCTAATTAAGCGTAGCTAACAGGGCAGTGAATTTAGCACCAGCCTTCTACCACATGCTGGCTTTGTTTATTTGGCTGCAGCACATTTGTCAACTCTAATTTGGCATCAGCTATCATTTTAAAACACACTTGGCTGCTGAAATAGAGAACAGTGAGGGGGAGTTTAGGGATTTACCAGCCTGTGAGAACAAAATAGACTGATGAACAGATGTCAGTTTTAAGATTTTTTTTTCCTTTTAAAGATAAAACAGTCAACTTTCTTCAGGTATATCACCGATAAAGGCCATTTTTATAGCATAAGGATGTCATTGTTGATAGAAAATGTAATTTATTCATATAAAACAAACTTGATTTTGATTTCAGGGCCATATAAAATCATACAGTTATACCTGTAGTCACTACTTAAGGCACTGGCTTCAGTTTTGGGGTAATATTTTTATCTTAGTCACAGACAAGACAGATAGTGAACACACAAATATTACATTATCTATCAAAAAAAAAAACACCAGATGTTTGTAAAGGGAAACTGAACGAATTTTAACTAGGGATTTGTTTTGGCCTGTAGCTGAATGGATGAATGAATGATTACATAATGCTGGATGATAAACTCCTGCAGGTTTTGTTTTTTTATGTATTGTTGATGTCAAGCTATAAATCTTTACATTATAGAAGCAGGACAGAACGGGCAAGCTGTAATTCTCTGTAACACCCCGATCTCCGCTGCAGTTTGTTTTACACCATCAGAGCTCTGCGTTCTTCCCGTTAAGGTGTCACTCCATCTTGTGCATGGCTAAGTATGTCTGAGTGACACATTTATAGCTGGCTGTGCCTGCTCCTGCTCACTGCACAGATAGTATGAGAATTCATTTTGTGCATGCCTCGACTGTTTGGTTGTGTGTAATAAATTCCTAAACTCTTTCTATGGCAGCTTAAGGTATATTTACTGCAGAGCTTGGCAGAACTCCTCTGAAACACAGTGGTAGAAATAGCTGATGCACCATGGGGGTGTGTTTATTTTGCTGAGTGTGTGAATTAACTAAACTGCATGAAATTCTCTTTTGTTTTCCAAAAAATGTCTGTTTTGATTTGCACCTGTGTGCATTTGCAATGTCTGGTTTCCAGGTACACCTGCACCATATGTGTTTGTGCATGTGCAAGTGTGCACACATGCATAGTGGAGCTTAATCTCTGATGTCTGTGACACCCATATTGAAAAAGTCTTAAGATAATCCTCCACTTAGGAAAAAAATCTCTTTCTTCAAGCACTGCCATTCATCTGCTTTGGACAGATCACATTCCTTACACATCAGTGTATCACCTGGTGTTGCTGCATCGCCTGCCATTTAACAAGCTGCCTGCCTGCTTTCTCAGACTGTTTTTCCACAGCAAAGTACATCTGGGGACTGCTCCAAGAAGCAGGCTGTTTAAAGTGGGTTATCTGGAAGAGCTTTCTGAGAAAAACCCAGGTTCCAGATGCTTCCAGTGTTTAAGTGACAAAAGTATTCAGCGGTAAAGAGTAAACCTGCTTCTTCGACCTGGATACTGTATTTAACAGTCCACCAGAATATTCCACAGATCACTGGGTTTAGGTTGCAGTTTAAATTTTGAAAACTAGAAACAAGAAATTCACTTGAAATATGCCCCAAATTATCATTTCCTCTCCTCCCAAGGTCACAGCAGTCAGGAGTGAGTGTTTGTATCAGTTCACAGAGAAACCTACATTTCATTGCTGCCAGTACTTTATTAACTGCAACCTTCAGAAGTTTAATCTTTCTCTAGATCCAGAATACAGCAATTTATGGCCAGCTTGATTTACCTCCAGAAACCTGTCAGTCAAAAGTACACAACTGAATGTACCAAAGAATGGAAACGCATTTATGTGGAAGTTCAGTATACAAGTTAAATGATGTTAACCCATTATCTGGCCACAAAGAGGGGGGGTCAGGCCATGCCGTCATAAATCTTCAGAGCCCCACAATAAGCAACATCCTTTTCCAGACCTAACCTGCCCTTAACACAAAGCATCCCTGAACCTTATCCTCACCCATGCAAACAGCAGATATGTGGCTTGACACACAGCATCTGCATTGTATTTACTCAGGTTAAACAGTGGTTGGTCTGACTGGCCTGTAATGGGAGTCACCTCTGAGAAACAGGTCCACTCAGTTGTCCAATCACTAACAACACTGTTCGACCAAGACTGTCTAACAAAATAAGACTTAACAATTCCACTGAGTCTAACTGTATTATCATCAACACCAATACAAGTTCTGTGTGGGTGTAGGAGTGAAGACAAGTCTACAGGGTCATCAGGTGGGCACCCTCTCACTAACTGGTACTTTGTTGAGTTGCACAGGCAGTTCCAGCATCCCAGAACCATCTCGTCTTTGCCTGTACCCACATACACTAGCCCTGCATCTAATCAGGCTAAATCAGGCTAACTGTTACTAAACAGTTACTTGCACTAGCAAACATTTCAACTGCTATTCTAGCCACCAAATATTTACAATAACTGCCCAAACATTTCAGCTAACTCACCAGTTATCTAGTTAAACCTCTGCTACCTTTTGTTCTACATCAGAAACCACCCTGTGTTATCATCTACTCCAACAAACCAGTCAAACTTCTACTATGTCCTCATGTTATCGTATTTACCTGGTTTTGTTTGTTGAGGTAATGACTGTCTCTGTAATGTTAGCCAGACAGCTCTGTTCACAAATTCATGAGACAGATCTGGTCTGTGCCAGGGCAGGGAAAATAGTGTGCACGGATAAGCAAATTAAAAGAGGTAAGGAAGGGGCATCCCTCAGCAGGCAGGGCTGAACACACAGGGGAAACCACTAATTGCTCCTGCCGGTCCTTGTTAGACTGAACAGCATGTTCACCAGTTTACCAATATAACCTGCTGACTTTTTAAACCGCCTGCCTTATTTTCATGTTGCTCAAACAAAAGCATTTAGTATGTGATTCAGCTCCTTTGTAATTTAAACAAGCCCACTTGCTGAGTCACAAGGGTGTTTAAGGTGTCTAGATTCCCCTTTCCTTGGCATTGTGTTCATAGAAACCAAGTAAAGTGTTCAGAGCTGTTTTAGGGTGTGGTTGTACATTTGTCAGAGGTATGCTTTGATTTGCATATGCACAAAATGGTCCACAGTTAGTTTCAGGAATGTGGGAAGAGAGAGCATGACATGGCAAAAATAGCCCAGGCCAAAAACAGACGTCATAAACGAAACCTTGAACCCACACACACACACACACACACACACACACACACAACAGTGCTCCACCCTGATATATACCTGAGCAACGCAAACAAACACACATACACTTTATAGTTTTGGTTTCTATGACAGCTAACAGAGCAAGGTTAAAAATGCATGTTGTGACAAGTTCAGTAACTGTTTGTCCTAAAATGAGCTTAAATCCTATAAGCGTGTTTATAGAAACACAATCACCTGCCTCCATATAGTGACACAAAATCTAGCATATAGTGAATTATTTATATGAAAATGAGTCGGGAATCCATTTGCACACACACACACACACACACACAGTATATACAGCATACTGGGTGTGATATGTTTGATTCCACTGAACATCTCCAGAGACAGTGCTTCACAAATGGTGTCATCCTTATAAATGCTGCTGAGCATTTTAAACCCTGCAACACTAATCACTTACTAAACTAAAAGTAAAATACACTTGGAAATATTCTTTTACAAGTAAAAAGCTTGCATTCAAAATGTTACTTAAGTAAAAAATATGCTCTCAGCAAATGGCGGTTCAAGTATCAAGTGTCTGATTATTTATTATGCTGGTTTATTATTGCTGATTCATTAACGTGCAGCTGGCTCTAGTATGTTTAAGTTTACCCTGTTTTTCACTGTTGGGTAGGTTAATTTACTGTACTGATTGACAAATTGTTGACTAGTCAATCAATAGAAGATTAATCTGCAAGTAATTTGATAAGTGAGTCATTGTTACAGTAATTTCTTTTAAGGAAAATTAGCATAGGTTTACTGGTTCCCGCCTCTAACGTGTGAATATTTTTTATTTTTTTAGATTTATTTTTTGTCTTTTATGATAGTAAATTAAATATCCTGGAGTTTTGGACTCTTTGAAGACATTATGTTGAACCTGCACAGTATTTTATGACCAAACAAATAATCCATTAATTTAGAGAATAATCAGCAAATTGATAATAAAAAATAACCCTTAGTTGCAACCCTGTGGCAAGAAGTTGTATTTTATTTAGTCAGGATTTTAAAATGTTCATTTGAAAAGTAACAGAGCAGTAAAATGTGAAATGTGGTGAAGGCTAGAAAATAAAACAAATCATTCATGTAACTCAGCACTGTACTTACGCTATGTATAAGGAATAAGGTACTATACTGTATATTCGTACTGTCCCCCACTGCTAACTGAATGTCTCCTACAGCAGCTTCAGTCTCAGAAGAAAGCAGGTATAATCATACCATGTAGAACTACTTGCCACTTCTGCTCACTCTGTGATGCGGTGTGTGTGAGCCTGACAAGCAAATAAATAATTAGTAACATTTCTTCTGGTAAAGGTGTTAATTAACTAGTGCTCAGCACACTGCAGCAGGAAGACTGTTCACTGTGTTGTGTAGTGTAAGTACACCTGTATAATGAACTGAACAGCCTTCTGTTAAGTTGGCAGTGTCACTGTGTACAATATTAAACAAAGTTCAAGCCCATGACCATATACACTGTCTTATTAAGCAGCTAATCTTCGTTGTGCATAATCTGAGTAGAGAGTACATGGTGACCCAGATTAAAAAGCAGCCTGATGTGCACACCTTTGAGCATACTACCTCTAAATAAACGGTGCATTCTACATGAGTTATGCTACATGCCATATACATGTAGGCAGAGCTGTGAAGGCTCTGGTATCTCTTGAAACTGCAAGACAAGAGATGAAGAGGCTGATTTTGTTCCTCCTCAGCCAGAAAGTATGGCAGCTAGGGAGCAGCAGGGAGTTCCGGGTCGCCCGTTACGTCATATGAACAAGTGTGCATGGAAGAGGGGGGCATGCCTTAACTTGTTTCCTCTCTGTATCCTAATTGCAGTGAGGCAGTAGGTTATGAAAGGAATGGAGAGGGAAGTACTCGTGGGAAGAAACTAAAACTCAAGCATTTCTTCTCCCCAGCCAGTTCTGCACTCTTCTGTACATACTGTTCATATTTCTTTCCTTTCACACACACATGGCTGCAGTGATTTTCACAGGGCACTGAGCACTGCCCATGAGAACAGCCATCTCTTTACCTGCCCTTCTGTACTTGTACAGAAAATTAATCTGCAACTATTTTGATAAGCGATTAATAATCATTTTTCAGTGACAGTAAAAAACTGGAGTCTATCTCCCACAAACCTTATTTGAAACACTAGACATGTAGGTTAAATATCAGACATCTCCAACACCCCACTTGGTATAGGCCTTCCAAACCAACCACAAAGAAGAGGTGTACAACATGGGCTTCATGGCTATGCATGCTTCTCCTGACTCTTCTAAAGAGATAAACATATGCAGTCTGCAGCCTTTTCGACTGTGAAGAGGCTGTTTACTATTTGTACTGTACACAAGGCGGGTAGTTAGTAATATCAGCTAATGTCAGTGGCCTGAGTGGCCCCACAAATCCTATAGCATGAAGAGCACAAACTTTAAATATCAGTTTTGTCCTTACGTCACCGTGCTGAGGAGCTTCATACGTCAGTGCTTCATGTCAGACACTCACAGGAACTAATCCCTTAAAACATGTTGCATTACAAGCTTTCTCTTATTCAGGGCCCATTTGTAAGTCAGGTAATGTCATGTCAGTGTTGACACTTTGTGTTGCAAAGATAACAAAGTACATGCAGCTACAGTACAGACAGCAGTGAACAGATAAAACCCTGAAAAGGCAGGGGGGGGTTCTGTTTAAAGCACTTCCTCTGATGTTTAGTGACTGAAGCCAGAACATTGCTTTTGTTTACCATTTCTCCAAAATATGGATGGTATGCATGTGTGTGTGTGTTTCTTTTTGTACACTTGTCAGCCTGAGTTTGTATGTGTTTGACTGAGCTTCAATTCCCACGTTTCTAAAGTTACAAATACAGTATTTGTGTGAGTACTGATGAGGGAGAGAAATAAGATCTCTGAGAATAACAAGAGATTGTTATCAATGTCATGTAGTTCACTCCAATGTCTAGTAGATGAAAACTGCATTTAAAAAAAACTATCTATACTCAGTATTACTGTTCCAGCTGCTTTTGGGCCACATGAGAACATTTTGCCCAGATTGATTATATGTTTCTGAATCAGAAAGAAGGTCCCTTCTGCCCAAATATCAAAGCTAGGTAGAGCTAGCACTGTAAAGCAGAATTCATAGTGTTAATACACAGCTTGGTCACTGTGATAAATGTCTGCGTCACAAACCATTTTTCAGCTGTTGATAACAAAGTACTATTAGCTGGTGCTAGCTCTGTCCTCCAAGTTACCTCTTTTGATTAGTTCCAGCCATGACTGACTGTCGGCAGACGCCATTTCAAATTGCAAAATCATGTGTGCCAAACGCTCCACGCATACAGCAGATGTACCAATGTACCAAAAGATGTATCAATAGAAATAACTGCTTCTTAATGTCATCCTCAGACTACATGTACACTATCTCCCACTGCTTCACTGTGTTTGTGCTGTTTTCTCTG
>NW_018128120.1:581425-606301 GCF_001952655.1 Monopterus albus
TGGACTGACAAAGTGAGAAGGACTCAGCTTGAAGGAGGGAGGATTTGAAAAAAAAAACCACATGGATCACATAATGTTTTAGGGTGAATGTCTTATCTCACCAGTCAAATGACAGCTCAGTACAGTGGCTGAAATTCAAATATTTCAGCAAGTATTACCATTTCATTTGTAATTTGGGAACACTGCTTCAGGAAATGCAAATGTTATTTGACCCCTGCTACTTGGTAAATTGTCAAATTAAGAACAGATTCGGTGCCTTTTCACAGTCTGATTTAAGACAAGGTGCTATAATAAAAGTGTTGCTCTCAAGCACCACAACAAATGATTTCTTCTGCCTGAATTATTTGATGCTGTAGCTCAGAATGTGCAACTTGTTATGTTTTCAGATGTGCTAGAGTCCATGGTGAGAGGGGTGGTTAGGCTGGCTTGACTGCCCACATCAAAGAAGAAATTCCTCCCACTGTCCTTTAAAAACATACTGTATCATGGAACTGCAAACGAGAGCAAGGAGGAATAAGAGGCTGCTGATTTCTCCTCTTGTCTCAAAATAGGAGGCAAACAGGAAGCACTGCAGTGATAGAAGCTGACCCCAGACTGTATGTTTATATTTGCATGTTTGTGGTTAAACACTAGGAGCCAGATATGGGCTGAGTGACATGCAGTGTGCAAAGAAATCGAGTTTCAGATGCACTGAAACTGAAGGAAGGAAGCTTGGATGTGAAAATTTAAGTCCAGTCTTCATATATCAGTGCCTGCCTGACCTAGATTAGCCCCATCTCTCTCTTAGCTGCAGGAGGCTAAAAAACAAATCACTCCCTAAGCAGAACTGCAACAAGAAAATGAGATGCAAAGGAAGCTGTCATGGCTGTGGCAGCTCCTGAAACTGAAGGAAAGATGATCTCAGAGCAAATACGCTCTTAGGGAAAGTCAGGGCTTGTTTAACCTTTCTGTACACTGAGCATACCCAGTCTACATCTCCACAAACACAACACAGTGTGTGTTTCTGTGAAGGGCTCCAGCAGATGTCAACCAGATGATGCCCTCAGGTGCTTATTTACCTATGTACACAAAGCTTCTAGTATCTAGGCTGATCTAGTCTCAGGCTTTGTCCAGTTACTTGGTCCACACCTGCTCAAACAGGTGAATTTGCATAAAGGGAAACAGATTTCTGCTGTACAACACCTGACAGGTTTTAGCCTCTGTCTGCCGGGTCACCTTCACTTTGATTATTAGTGCACGTGTTTCATGAACCTATTTTTGAGACGGCTGTGGTTCTTGTTACTGTGTCACACAAGGTTCAAGGGTCTTTCCTCAGCTCTGACCTGTGAGTGCTGAGTGGACATGTAGTTGTCGAGGCACAGGAAGGACGTAGCTAATGCTCACACTGGCATTGTGACAGCTGTGCGTGCCCTCTGATCATTGCTGATCAGCACATTATCAGCCAGAGAACGGACTGTTTGCACTTCATGAAACAATGTGTAAGGATGGAAATCGATTACCGCTGATTCCACAGTGTGAGGACAATGCCCCTGTTTAATAAGCTCGGGTAACATCTGTCAACCTCTGCATCCTTGCGTAGCAAATCAGCAGTTTACAATATAATGGTGACAGATTTACCACTGGAAATGTTGAGAATTTGTCAAATATGTGGGTCTTTGATGTCAGACAGGTAGACAAAAGCAGCTTCTCAGTTCTAGCTGACATGTGTTGATTATACTAAGCAGATTTTTTCAGCTGTATCTAGTTAATGAACTGAAGAGAGATACACAGATAAATACACACTTGGACTGAAAGGAGATAAAGGTTTGGTTTTGTGGCAATTCACTGAACAAAATGCCAAATGTAGGTCAGTCCGATCATTTTACACTCTTGTGCTGACATAAGCTAAGAAATTCCTTTTCTCCAGACACATTATTCTCTTTACTTCACCGTGTGACTCATGAATTTAAGTTCTTCAAGCGCCCTTCTAATAAAGTGAAACCACCTGTGTCGTAAACAACGTGATTAGCAGGCAAAGCTCTTTAAGCGAATGCAGCATTGTTGGGCCTGTCGTGGTCTCTCCTGCTGTGTTCCTTCAACTGTGATGTAATAACTGTCTGGCTGCACAGAAAAGACTCATCCACGTGCTGACACAAACTCACAGCATGTCAGCCAAAGAATCCAAGTGTCATTTAGCGTTACTCCACATTTGCTGCTACCTTTCATTTTGTAACACTTAATTAATTTGTGGTGTTTTTAAATACTAATTTTAGTTTGAAGATCTTGAACATGAGCTAAGGACAGACTAACAAAGATTCTCCACTTCAGAAGACCAAAAAGGAGTAAATTCAGAAAGAAATCTCTCCCTTCTCACACTCCATACATTCAACTGTTCTGTGTTTTGTGTATTCATTACATCTAAGAGATGCTTAACACACCAAGAATGTGAATCCTTTTTCACAGTGACACCACTAAAAAAAATGTATGCAGACCTTTAAGAATCCAGCAAAGCAGATTGACATAATAGAGAAATATTTCACACAGACAGCCAAGTGAAGACAAACCAGTAACACTTCAGCCATGCACGTCAATGATCTGCAAGAGAAGGTGTGAAGGGGAGGAAAAGTGAATGATAAGAGAGGGCCATGATCTTCTACAATCCCCTTCTCTCCCCAGTGGGGGCACCAGCTACAGTACATGCCTCCCTGTCTGTGTTTGTTTTCAGGTTTTGGAGGGCTGTTGCTCGGCATAGGGGGCACGTTCCTGAGGTAATGTGTGTGACTGTTGAACCTGAACCATAATAAGATCTGAAATGTGTTGCTGTGCATTAAACAAGTCAAAACTGTTCTGTCTTTTAATACTTCAAGGCCAATGTGCAGACATTATAAGATGTGAATGAAAAAAGCTGAGGTAAAATTTTAAAATTTGAGTCTATTTAAAAGTGGAACAATATGGAAACATCTTTGTTTCTCACCTTGATTCTCTGTCGTTTTGCTTGAGGGTTAGAACAAGATGTAATGGAGACAACAGGCCAAACTGACAGTTCCTCCTGGAAGGTAATGTAAATACATCAGAAACATGTGACTTTACATCTGTGACTCAGACAATAGCTTTGGGATTTTACCTCTGTGGGTGAAGGAACTCACATGCTCCTCCTTTCTCACGCTCTCCTTAAGTGCAGCTGCGTGTTCACACCTCCCTGCAGCTGCTTCCCAGTCATGGCCCAGCTACAGGCTCTTCATTCAATCAGCTCCAGTTAACAGGGGCCAGTATAGCAGAGGTGGTCATTTCCTGGGAATGTCCACAGGCACATTTAGAGGTTTGCTTAGTTTGGTATCACATGGTGCATGAAATAACTGGATGTTCAGATTGGTGCAGGCTCGTGGTGGCGGCTGACTTCAGTTGTAAGTTAGTACTGTGTGTGTCTGCACATGTGACAGACAACAAGACTCCACTGCAGGAGGACACAGATATTGATCGATCGAACATGTGGTATCAAATAGTTGTCCTAGTTAAAATGGAAGACATGGTCATACACAGCACAACCTTATCTGCAGCTTTGGTGTTTCTGCATTAACCTCTTATTGTAATCTAACACAATCAGAGGGCTTCACAAACAGAATTTAGGTTACCACTTACACTGCTTTTTCTTGGTAGGAACAGAAACCATCCTGTCAAGGAAAGGTATGAAAAACAAAAATGAAGTCTGCATCCAGATGTAAATAATAAAATGAATGATGGCTGAACAACATTAAGCTGCTTCAGTTCCAGGGTCCATGCTGGCTCATTGTCACAGTGTTGTGGCTTGAGGGAAATATAATCCACTGAAAGAAACCGATTTGCCTTTTCACTGTTGCTGTTGAAGCTATGGGACTGAACCCTTCATCGCCTATCGCAGCTGCCATTTAAAAACCTCAAAGGGTCATGCCTGAAATCATATTTGGGTGGCTGGATTATATTTGACACTATTATGTAGTGCCCTCAAAAAGTCTCACAATGCAACAAACAAAGTAGTACCCATGGCACAAATGTCCAAAATGTCAGTTAGCTGTTCACTATAAAATAAACTGCTGAGTCTGTGTTATGTAAAAAGTAGAAAATAATTGTTTTAAAGCAAAATTGTTCATGATGAAAACATCTTTCCTAAACATAAATCACATGCACCAGCTGCTGGTCAGATGTTCTAGATTGAATTTTCCTCCTAGCTCAGCTACAACATCAGGTTTTTAGCAATTGCATATTTGGGATTTCACAGCGATGAACGCACTTAACAGGTTTCCTTAAGGTATGTGTACACAAATGGCGTTTATTTCTCATGCCCAGATACTGTATGAGGTAATCCTCACATATCATCTTGGGGGACCGAGAAGAGATGGGGTTTGTGGTTTACCCAGAAGGCCACCTGCTTTCTCAGCAATAAGGAGAACATCACCTGTGGAGGTCCAGTTTAGGGGGTGTAAAGAGGATTATTTGAAGCTGGATTTTTGGGCAAGATGGTCTTTGTATGTCTGGAATATTGGGTCAAAAGTAAAGGTAGTATGTGCATGCTGGTCAATGTCATAAAAAATATTGGCCTTCTAAATTTGTGCCTCCAAACAAAAGCAGCAGCAGAAGTAGGCAAAGTTGATCTGCATGCGATACCTTGGCCTCAGAGTACATCCTGCACCAGCATGCTCCAAGACATCTTTTGTCACTGAAAAGGGATTTGTGAAAGTGTCATCGGGACAGCAGAGCAGGAACTGTGAAATGTGAATACATGATTAAAACAACAGTGTCTGATCCACTGTGCCAGTCAGACAGACATTCTGGGGTCAGGATGTGGGAGGGAGAGCGGAAGAGAGGCTGGAGGGGAGCGGGGAGGGGGCCGGGCAGGACAGGTACACATCAGATCAAATGTCATGATTGATTAGATTTTGACCCAGAACACTCCAAACAGAAGCATTATTGCTTCTATAGATTTAAAAAAACACAATGCTGCATTGGTTAAAAGAGATGAACATCACAGTTTGCTGAGAAAAGCTGTGAACACCCACGTTCTGAGCGACTGAGTATAAAACATGAGCTCCCTACTCTGCTGGCAAACAGGAGGAAAGTGTAGCCTAGGAAAAGTTTGCTAAAAACATCAAACACACACTGAGCTGCTCTTGGTCAAGGTTAAGATTTGACCTTGAAATTAAATATCGTTCACCGAGCCTGTTCTGAGTGCTTACTGTAGCTGTCAATCATAGCACCTGTGATCCTTTTTTTATTATTATTATTGTGGGTCTCTCATTTTTATCATACAACTAAATCCAGTACAAGTAACATAGAATTGTACTGAAGTAAAGTTAATTACTTCCACCAAGAATGGTAAATACATTTGAAGGTGGTTTTTAAAGTCAGTTTACACACAAAAAAACACATTTCAAGTGATACACATTTAAATACAGGACATATAATTTATGTATTTTCATCTCAGCACTTAGACATAAGGGTGACATCATGCCAGGATGCTGAGTGCTTCCATTTGCACATCAGTGTGCAGGTCCATGTGCAGAAGTGGTGGGCGGAGTAACCACAGAATGATGTCACAGGGGTCAGTCATATATGATCAATGAGACGTCTATACTTGCGTGGTGGTCCACCTCTGTGCATAATGAGGCTTAAGCTCCCATTGAGGCTTTAAACTGGGAAATCTGGGCCAAGTGGGGAGACAGTAGAAGTCCAGATCAAATTAAACTTACCCATATTAACTTGAATGTAAAAAGAAAACCAAACACTCCCATTCTTGCTTTTTTCACTTTTATTGGAGGTGCAACTGTCTAGTGCAAATGTAACGTCACATTTGTGATGAGCTGAGGAACATGCACAAAACACTGACATACGTCTGCTAGGCATTTTCCCTGCTTTTAAAAACCAAGAGATTCATTATCGTATTCAGTGCTCCAGTTCCACTATGAGCAACTCAAAACACTTGGCGGTACAAAAAAAGAAAGAAAAACAATAGTCATTGATAAAAAATAAACTACACATGTCCCCAAATGCTAAAACAGATTTGAGCGAGTTAGTCTGAAGTGAGGGCGGAGGAGAGTGCATGTACAGTGTGAGACCGTGAGTCACTGCAGGAGAGACAGCATCTAAGTGTGGAGGTCAATAATCCTAATCTGGTCTCAACCTGAGTAATGACACCACAGGTAGTTAATACCTGGCAAACCATATATATATATATACACACACACACACATACATACATACATACACACACAAATACATGATTAAAACAACTAAAAACTGTTGTATATATGTATCTATGGTTAGAGACCAGGCACTTGGCAGAGTTTAATTGGAAACTTTGTCTGTACAAAGTTCACTACTTAGAAACAGTCGTGTCCTATTTATTTGCCTCTTATTTATTTTTACAGACCACTATGACAATAATTACATCAACATCTTTCCCAGCCCTCACTAAAAAACATTGATTCCCTGCATAAATGTTTAATGCTCCATCCAAGAAGGGGCGAGTGTGCGCTCAGGGTGGAAATGGCAACATGAACAACTTCTCACATTGAACAACGAGGCATAGCTAATATCCATTTCCATACATTTATAACCCCTCTCAACCCAGAAGACTGATGTCATCTTCACATGCTGTGAGGACGGAGCTGGATTGTTTCTCATTCCAGATGGGTTGTATAAAGCCTTAAAGTTTGTCCACTGTCAGTATCGTCTGAAAAAGGAAACCAAAAAGTAGAACATACCAAGTAAAACCTGTGTACAGATGGGTTGAAGTGGGATGAGGCAATGGCACACTTTCCACAGGTCACACTGTGAGGGTTTCGACGACACTAACAAGGGCATTCAGCGCACTCCCCTGATTGGCTGGGCCCTGTGTTAGCTCCTCCTTCACCAGGTGGACCTGAATGATGGCAGCAACTGTTGAGGGTTGAGTGTGATTTCCTGTCAGCTCTGTTCTTCCTCTCACCATCACCACGACCAGCACGACAACGGTGATTGTGTGAAGCAGGCAAATAAAATGGCAGACAAAGCAGACACACACACACACACACACACACACACAGGTGTATCTCTAAAGTCTTAGTTAAATAAAATGTGCAACAAAAATGTAGTTTGTCATCCTCTGGTTAAGCTGAAGTGTGTGGCATAGTCGGTCTTGATGAACCAGTTCACAGTATGGCAATCTCTCATCTTCAGGGGGCACGCTGCCATTTCTGTGTTAAGCAGATGAGCTGGAGTTTTGTGTGGAGGGGAGGACCTGTGTCGATGTTGCTGGGACAGGGACAGGAGGCTGGGCGGTGCTGGGCGGGGAGCTGCTGGTCTGCACCTGTGCTTGGAACTGGGCCATCTGCTCGGGGCTGGCCAGGGTCTTGAGCAGGTTGTTCTCTTGCTCCAGTTGAGTGTTGCGCTCGATCAGCTCTTTGATCTGCTCCTTCAGCACCTCCACCTCCTCACGCACGGCGTACATCAGGTGGCTCTTCACCAAGTCCTGAGGATGAGCGAGGGAGATAAACAGTGAGGAATAGTTAGATAAATAATTCAGACTCCTTCTTCCATGATCTCAGGCTCTGGGGAGATGTGCCGGACATATTTTACATTTTGGAAACTAATACAAATAACTGAAGAAAATAAGTGGTAGATTCACTGATAACTCTGTAAACAATCCATCATAACTTCATCCTAATGTTTGTAATATGTTTTGCCTAATCCACGTTTTTAGTTACTCTGGATATAAATGTAACCCCACAACAGGGACATCAAAACCACTAACTGAATAATAACTTACTCAGAAACACTGTAGCCACTCTCAACAGAGGAAAATGGGGGACAGCAGAGTGCAAATCCTAAATTAACATAGTAGACCTTGCACATACAGCATTGTATACAGTATTGTACCTGGAATGCACATTCCAGGTAACTCGGTGTGTGACAGCAGGGAAACAGGGGATGTTAACACATGAACTGCTCTGTAAAACAGAGAAACTACTTTGTGCTGCACACTTTTGCTGCTTGCTTCTGCTGAGCATCCTCTCCTCTGTGAACCCACCCCTTCTCCTTTCCTCCTCCTCGCTGCCACGGGAACAGAATGTTCCTGCACCGGGGTGGGAGGAGCCAATCACAGGCAGAGTTATTTATACCAGCCCGGAAAGGCTGCTGCTTGCCTAGCAACATGGGGCCGAGAGGGAGCGAGGGAGAGACACTATGTATATGCATTATAAAAAGCGACAGGGTGTGAACCTTAGCCTGGCCCACATCAAGCTGCCAGTGAGCCCGAGGACACCAATGTTAACGGTGATGGAGCAGGAAGCTCCTGTTACCTCCCGTTCGCATTCCAGCAGGTGCACATGTGCGGGAAACCATGCACCTGTAGTTTCACTTTTACTAAAACTCATTCACTGCTCAAGGGCAGTTCCCACTTTAATAAAACCACAGCAACACGTTGCAGATAGCATTTGACAGGCTATCAAAATAAAAGCAGGAGATGGTAACACTGATGTGCGCGTCCACATCCGTGCCTGGGTTACATAACACCGGAGGCAGCGCAAACAAGTAGAGCATGAGACGGGCCTATTTACAAACAGTGCGGGAACATGACTGGAATTTAGATGCCTTCAAACAGCAGCTTACCATCGCCTGTTCAATCTTGTTGTCGATGGCCACCACACTTGCACCCGAGGAGCTGGAAGACAGAAAATAACAGGATTGATTGGGAGTGTTGAGTGTGTGTTTTGTGACAATGTCTCCATCAAGGGAATTTTTATGACGGAGACGTGACTGGCATTCGCTGTTTGATGCTGCCAAATCAAAATGACACTCGGGGGGGTCAGATATGCTATAAAAGTGTAGAAATCCGAATTAGTGTGTGAAACAAACGAGGAAAATGGAGGTCAGGAAAGCGGGGTTTGACTGCTGGCGAAGAATCAATAAGGCAGTATTTATTGAATACTGCACAGAAAAGCCTGCTGACATTACCTATTGTCAAGCCTGACTGATGTGCTCTCCTTCCCAAGCACAGAAGACAGAAACGATATCGATAAATTCCTCAGTTGACAAACGCCAAGGTCCATGGCCACTGTGTAACATTGGGAATTCATGCTACCCCGTCCATTAAAACCCGCTCCGGAGAGCCATAGGCTGTACAAACTGGATATCCAGCGGTAGAAAAGTAGAAAAACAGCGCATTGTTGAGGGGCTGGACACTGGGTCTGCTCCGGGAGACTGCAGCTCTCTGGACGGAGCACACAAAGACTGAAGCGGCGGGCTGCGGCTCCGCACACCGCGGCTCCCTCTCTGGCTGAAGCTGCAGGAAAACAGCGACAGCAGCCACACGATTGGCGGAGAGGGCGGCTCATTAGCATAATGCATGCGAGGAGCTGGTGCTGGGGGGGAGGCGGAGGAGCAATCATGTATGAAACATCTCTACCAGCTGCAACGTCCTCACTAAAAGGCTGCATCTAACCGAAACCTTATGAAAGCACAGAGGAGCTGACTCTACTGTAAAACAAGCCGCACATTTAGCTTTTAACGGTCTCAAAAGGGGGTAAAGTGTAGATGTGGAAGATTTCATTTACATAAGTAGGCTTCAGGTGATGGGGAAACTTTGGTCAGCAAACACAAGCTGTAATGTGGAACAATGTCTCCACCTATCGGTTGAAACTCGTGTTTAAGGGTCACACGCACCAAGATGCAAACAAGGATTGGCTTGGTGCATATTTGAGTAAATAGAATCAGTTGGCCACGGGCTGGCCTTGTGGTAGAAGCCGACCTCAGCCCCGTCTGTGATGAACATCCTTCAAACGGAGACCATGTTCAGAAGGCAGATAGTGAAACTGATCCTCCCAGACCGAGTGAAATGGGAACACAATGTCCAGAGTAAAACTGGACCATTACTCTGTTTTGCAACAGTAAGGAGGAATTACAAATTATCTGGCAACTGTATTAAACGTTTCTTCTTCTGAAACAATGAGTGAATCCACAAAACAATCAACCAGACTTATTACTTATTTATCAAGCACAACAAGTCAAACATTTGCTGGGTCCAGCCACTCAAACATGAACAATGCTTTTCTGTTTACACTGTTGTCATTTGGTTTCTTTGAGTTTTTAGATTGTTAGTCAGATAAAACTAGACATCTGAAGACATCACATTGGAACCTATGATGGATATTTTTCCTAAGATTAAATGATTAAGAAAATTATTGGCGGCATAATCAATAATGAAAATCGTTTCTGGACTACCTGTGGTAACTCGGATTAGTCACAGCACCTAAAACCACCATCAAGGGCAACTGAAATACACAAAGGCAGAAGTTTCATTTTCCCCAGGGTGTAATCACTTATCTGTTTAGTTGCACTAATGCGACTTGATAGTATGTAGGTGTGGACTGATGTTGTCACTATGGAAACACAGTCTGCATAAAGAACACACAAGAAGTGAGGTGGAAGTGCAGCTACGGCAATCAAGGACTAATTTCCTTTTTATTGTTTACAAGCTAAATGAATTCACACCTGGATGAGGAGAAGTCTCAGAGCTTCACCGGTCATCTCAAGCCGAGCATGTCAGGAGCTCCTGCCCTTCTTCAAGCACCTTAGCAATGTAATATGTCTCTGGCTGGAAACATTCACTGACTGGTACCAAGTCTGGAAATCAGAAGCTTGTCTGAGGAGAAGACCAAACTCCTCCACCTGCTCACATCTCTGTAATTTACTTCCTCTGGTTCTGTCACGGATTTTGGCTGTGGTCACAGGAACTTTAACAGGACAGTCATTTTAGAGAACTGGAAAATAACAGTTGTAATGACTTCTCCTTTTGTCCTGCCCCCAAAGGAGCAGCTTCACCTGTCTGCACTGTTTTGTGTATTCAAACATGTTGCGGATAAAAAGTACAAATTTGGAGTTATGTGCAGAACAAAAGTAAAGACTGTAAGAAACTGGATGAATATGTTTTTAGAGACTGACTAGGCTGTACACAGTTTACTGGGTTTGGGATACAGAAGTCTAATAGCTTGATAACTGAGCACAGGGAAGCAAATACGAGTTGACTGGATCAGCTGAGGAACTGCAACAGGATGCTCAACTCGCAGTTGAAATTGGAGAGAGAAACTAATCTGAAAGCAAGCGTCACACAGCAACTATTCTTGGTCTGGGTCTGGCCAGGACCACATTAGTGTGAGTGAACATCAGCTAGATGCTTTCACACTCACAGGTTACAGCATGTATGTGTAGAAGTAAGAACATCATGTCCTCAAATGCATGAGAGCCCATCAGGGAGGCTGAACATGTTGCAGGTAGACGCAGGCACAAGAACTGAAACAGCAGGTATTCGGTATACAAATACTTCAACAACTGCAGATCCTACTTGTATTTGTCATCATTACTAAAAACACCACCCAGTCAACATTTGACTGAACAACAATTAGATTAGACAACAGCACAACAACACAGCCATTTTACCTCTTCAGATGATTCTCCAGCTCCCAGAAGAGCAGCTTTAGGGTCATGGCGTCCCTGCCCTGCACTCCTCCTGCCCCGGCCAGCCCCTTCTCTCTCATTGATGCTCTCGGGCTAAAAATCACACACTCCAACCAAGGAGAGGGCCCCTACACCAGCACCACTCAAAAATACTCCCAAATCAAACACCACCACTACCACTGAACCTCCTGCATCCTCTTGACATGCACACTTTGGCCCCAACCCCCTGCTCCCCTCAGCAGTAGAGGTTCACATAAGGAAGCCTGACCAGCAAGTGGAGACCAGGATGGAGCTGTGTAGGACTGTTAAGGAAGCAGGAGTGTGTGTGTGCGTATAACGAAACCACGAGTCAGTGTGTTAAGTCCTCCTTATTTCACATGTGCTAAGCCTAATATAGACTCAGACGATTGTGTGTGCAGTGAGGGGAGACAGGAGGGTGGGTGGTTGTGTTGCCTCCCCTTCTTGTTATGTAAACTGTCAGCAGAGATTAGGGTGATCCATCCAATAGGATGAGCTACTTTTGACCACACACCCTGCTCGCACACTCACAGCCACCTACAAGACACTCCCTTTGCTTGTTCATGTTTTTCCTGTTGGTCTCCTGCAGCATCCTTTCTGTGATGGTGATAAGCCAAGAGTGGTACCCTACTCCGCAGTCCTGTGGCAGATTATAGTGAAGAGTGGATGCATTAGCCATAAACTCCCTGAAAATAATAAACACCCACCTCCAGTCTCCCTCACACTGCTAAGACTGTGCCACTTCCTTAGTTTATCTCAAGGAGAATGGGTATATGTACCAGGCTGCCCTGTCACCCCTCATCAGCTGATACACACAGACCGACACACACTATAGGTCTGCACTGCAACACACCTCACATGTACCTCCACGCTGGTATAATTAGGCTCCCACAGTCCACATTACAGCCTAAAAGAGACTATCAAAACAAGATGACAAGGGAGACGGAAGATCAGATAAAGAGCTGATGCAAAGCACAAAACAAAAACAAACAAACAAAAAAACCACACTAGATCTTAGTAGTGAAAAAAGTGCATTAGTTGTTGATTAGAGGAAATGTAAAACAAAAAAGAGAGGCAACCTTGACCCAAGACAGCGCAGCCCTTGTGGACCACAAAATGGTTACATGGGGCGCTCAGAGATTTGCTGGAGGGATTCAGCTCAGTGCAGCCCTGCGATGGATTGGCAACCCGTCCAGGGTGTACCCCGCCTTCGCCCGATTGCCAGGGATTGGCTCCGCCCCCCCCCATGACCCCGTTCAGGGATTAAGCGGTAGAAAATGGATGGATGGATTCAGCTCAGTGCATGCAGTGGAATGATTAACCTCATTAACTTCAGATCTTTTTTTTCTCAAATGTATATGTCACTGCTCCAAGAAACAGTTGAGGGCCTGAAACAGGAGCACCAAAGAGCTAAACCTGGACAGGACAGGAAATAAAAAAGCATCACAGCTCAGACTAATGCCATGTAGTCATTTTGTCAAACTGTAATGTGAAGATCAACTGCCTGTCGAACAGAGCCATTACTGATAAGTTCCTACTGTAAGTGTATATCTGTACATTGTGTACTCAGATTTGGTGTCACAGTATGCGTGCTCACCTAGAACAAAAGCCTACAAACTGATCTGAGGGAAGCGTCACTGATGTGGAGACAGTTTACTTTCAGCCAACTGCTGCCAGCCCAACAGACTTGGCTCGGCCAATGGAGAGAGACCTTGATGTCATGACATCACAGACAGTCCCAGATGGGATCCTTTCATTCATTATGTATCCATGTCCATCCAAAGCGTGTATATGTGGCACATACAAAGGACTGACCCACATATTACCTAACCACTATGTTAAAGCTCAATGTATTGTGTATGTATTGTATACTACTCTTAGACTTGGCCTAGAATTGGAAAACAACAAATATGCTGTAAGGAAAAATAGAAATAATGTAGTAATACTGACCAAGACAGCTACAGTTTAAGTCACTGTAAAGTCAAACTACAATCTTGCTTATTGGCTAGGTTACCTTGCTAATGTTCCATCAGGCTAATGGACTTTAATAGTTATGTAATGAGCTCTCTAATATCCCAAACTGTGGATAAAACAATTAACAGGCAGAGCTCATTTGAACTCTCTCTTAAGCCTTTAACAAGACACTGGTCTTAAACATGGTCACTGACCACATCTGAACAGGAATGAAAGGGGTGGTGTACATGTTTGCCTCACTCTATGGAGATTACATATGGACAGATGTGTAGCCACTGTGGCAGCAGATGATGGAGATGTGGAGAGGAAGGAAAAACACAAAAAACACTGTGCTCACACTGCCCACACGGTTAAAAATATAAAGTAGGTTATTAGCATGAGAAGTGGGTTGAAGAAATGCTAAATTCTTTTCCATTTGCCTGTACTGAAAACCTCTGAGATGGAGGTATTGAAAACCAAATCTGGGACAGTTAACTGAAGATGCTTATGTATACGTTCAGAAAATGAAAGGTAAATGCCAAAACATGCAGCGGAGGAGATACAGTATCTTTAAGCTCAAATGGCTTGTTTGTTCTAGGAAAGTGAAAAATCAATAGTGTTAACAGCAACCTAAGTGCCTTCTAGTGTATTTACTGCACAGTTATGGACTGAACCCCCCCACCCCCCTTTATCCACATTCTCTCTCACAAAAGCGTCAAGCTGAGTTGAAGTAATGCTTCCGCTGCACTTTATTGTGCGGTCGGAGTGAAAACAGAGCTGGGCTCACTCAAACTGCAGTGTGTGGTCCTGAAAAACATCCAGCTCTGCCACAGCTGAAACCTATATGAAAGAGTCTAACAGGAGGAAATCACAAAGCAGCTGGGGACGTTATTATTAGGAACACATCAGCACTCACAAAAGTCATGAGCCATGACACAACTGGAAACAATTTGCTTATTTCAAGAATAAATAGTAAACCATAGAACTCTTTTATAATGCTCCTCAAATAATGCTGCCATGTTCCTACTTGTTTCTCATTCTCCTTACATCACCCTATTGTTCATCAGTTTGTTTGCAGAGTTGTGATTAACCTGCCTCTTTCTGCATCGTTGTCCCTCGAGCAGTTGGGAGATGTGAGGTCGCGTGTCTGCACATCCCATTTGTGTGTTCTTGTATCCGCCTGTGTGTGTGTGTGTGTGTGTGTGTATGCAGACTGGCAAAATCCAGGTCGGGAGGGTTTCAACAATGGCATTTACGCAACAGAGAACCAGGACCAACTGCTCAACATCAACCCTGCTGCATGCACACAAACCTTGTGAAAAAAAGAAATACAAACACTGGAAAGAATCTACAAGATGTGTCGAGTTACATAACTGATTCTGGACCTGGAACATGCACTCATTTTTCCATTATCAAGGTTTGACTCCTGAGAAGGCAAAGCATACCAGAGTAGCCATCAAAAACAACCTTCCACTTGTTTGCAGCTGGTCGTCTTTGCTGGTTGTTGCCAACCACAGACAAAACAAAGAACAGCAACGCCCCACAACTCACACAGCCCCTGTGGCGTCAGAGTCTCAGGGCAGCTGCTCTTTGAAGCATAAAAGAATCGGTCTCAATCATGCACGCAATGCCTTACATAACCAGCCATACGAGAGAGAGAGCAGGGAGATGAGAAGGAGGCTCCGACTGAGTTCCATAATTAGTGACAGTACAGACATGCCTTGTTCTTCTGGATGACGTGTTAACCTTCAGCATCCACAATAAAAAGAGATAAATATAATGAGAGTTTTCATCTTTTACATTTAGCAAGGATGGTGTAAAACATTCTTTAAATGAGTGCACATGACAATTTCCAATTTACCTTAATCAGCAGTCCAAACCCAACCACGTAAAAAGTAGCTAGAATTAGGGAATGATTAGCAATTCCTGTTAACCAACTCACTGATCATCAATTCAGCTTTAACACAGTGAGAAATTGAGAAGATCATGTTTCGGGCCTGAATCGGCACAAATCCTACATGTAAAAGGACTACACCAAATCTGGCTCAGTACAGATGTCTCATCTCCTGCTGCTTCAGTGTCTTATACTGGCTGGGAAGGCTCTTCATGTGTGTATTTGTAGCTGTAAAAGCTTTGTATGCACACAATTATTTACACCCACACACAAGATTGGGATTCAACAGTCCTCTGCTCTCACTCTAATCTGTGACGTAAAACAAATATTACAATATCAAGAATTATACAACCTTACAACACACTGATATCATACAATGTCATAAGAAGTTATGCTATCGACCGCCAGTCACATGGTTCTGGATGCTGTTTGTGTTTTAAGGCTAAAGGGCTGAAATTAATACATTAATAGTGATGATCTTCACTGCAGCACACAGGCTTCATGCAGGGATCTAAGTGCTTAACAACAAAAAGGGTCGAGGTCTGACACTCATCGGTCAGAACTGGCTTTACGTAAAATTATCCCTCTTCACATACGTGAAGTGTCGCTTCTGGGTGAGTAAATATTTTTCTCTGACTGGCAGTGGAGAAGTCATGTTACTGTGTACGAGCCTAAAATTTTCCTTTGCAAACTGAAGAAACTTAAGGGCCTTCCAGGACAGATCCCTGAGAAATATTCTGGACAACTGAAACAAACAATATGAAGCTCTGTAATGTCATAATGACACTGCCTAAGCAAAATGATTAGTTTTGAAGCTTATCAGTTGAAAATATTCATGAGTTGCAGCTCTTTGCAAGATAGCGAGTTAGAATCACTACCTGCTTTGTGAGGGTCCTATCGCTGAAGCTGAGCTGTGACCTCCCTGTGGAGGACAGCAAACAAAAAGACATTTCAACAAAGCATCACATTACATTCATTTCCATCTAGGCTGCCAGAGCCAGGTGTGATGCACATCTGGAGACCGCTGACAGACTCTCTAAAGTGAAGTTCCTTTGATATTTCCTATTGTTAACAGTCCACGCTGGTCCCAGTTTGTACCCCTGCGCACAGCTGGCAGGTTGCAGGGTCACCAGCAGAAGGGATCATCCTGAGGTTTAAGACAAAAACTCCACTGACCTTAGGTAAACTTGAATAGCTTGAGAGGCTTAATGAAAACCAGGTATCATTCCCTGGTCTCACATCTTTGCCTTCATTGAAAATGTAAACAGGGGAAGGTCCCCTACAAAAATCCCTACAATTTCTACCTCCAGGGTTTCTGCTGGGTTCATCAAGTTAAGACCTCTGTAATACCACATACAGACGTGGACAACATTGTTGGTACCCTTCTGTTAAACAAAGAGAAACACACAATGCTCACTGAAATAACGTGAAACTGACAAAAGTCATAAATAAAAATTTACTGAAAATTAACTAATGAAAATCAGTCATTGCTTTTGAATTGTGGTTCAACAGAAGCATTTTAAAAAACAAACTAATGAAACTGGCCTGGACAAAAATGATGGTACCCTTAACTTTATATTTTGTTGCACAACCTTTTGATGCAATCACTGCAATCAAGCGATTTCTGTAACCCCCAATGAAACGTCTGCACCTGTTGACAGGTATTTTGGCCCACTCCTTGTGAGCAAACTGCTCCAGCTGTCTCAGGTTTGAAGGATGCCTTCTCCAGACTGCATGTTTCAGCTCTTTCCACAGATGTTCAATAGGATTTAGATCAGGGCTCATAAAAGGCCACTTCAGAACAGTCCAGTGTTTTCTTCTTAGCCATTCTTGGTGTTTTTAGCTGTGTGTTTTGGGTCATTATCCTGTTGAAGGACCCATAACCTGCAACTGAGACCAAGCTTTCTGACACTGGGCAGCACATTTCGCTCCAGAATGACTTGATAGTCTTGAGATTTCATTGTACCCAGATAGGCAGAACATTGTCTATAAGTGTAGTGGCATTATGTATGATCACACAAAATTACAGTGAGTGTAATTTAAGCATACAGTGCAGTGTTGAGACCCATCATACTTTTCCTTTCATGTGAACCAAAGCTGATGGCTACAGTGTTTTGGAACTTGAAGGTTCAACTATAGGATGTGAAATATCATCACATTTCTTTCCAGCTCCTAAGTACTGGCAGATAAAGTGACAGAGAAACCAGAGGATAAATCAGAAAAGATGCTTCCTCTTTGCTCGTGGCTTCCCCTCAGTCTAAAAGGCTGAAGAGAAGAAAACACACATCTGTTCCATTAAAAAACTTTTCACCTGTAAACATCTCCATACCACAAACCACCCTGACAACTGAAGTCATAAACATACTTCCACTGAGAAAAGCAGACAGACATGCATACACACACACACACACACACACACACACACACACACTGTATATCCTCTCTGGCCTGTGACTCTTTTCAAGAACCTGCAGCTCTGCATGAAGACACAAAACCAGCAAATGTGACACCCATCTACTTGGTTCTGCACACCGCAAATTCCCACCCATGCTGGCTAAAACTGAATCTGTCCAAGCTGAACAATGCATTAAGACCCTCACACATACCACAATGCACTTGAAAAGACGGCAACAAAGCCTGAGAACGTCACCGTCCAATGTTCTTTTAACCAGGATTCAAACAAATGATGTCTGAAAAACGTGCATAAATGAAGTCAGACCACAAATACTAAAACAAACTCGTTCTCAAGCAAAAAGCCAAATATTCTCAAATACAGTGGTGTGAAAAAGTGTTTGCCCCCTTACTGATTTCTTATCTTTTTGCACGTTTGTCACACTTTGTTTCAGATCATCAAACAAATTTAAATATTAGTCAAAGATAACACAAGTAAACACATCATGCAGTTTTTATTATTAAGGAAAAACAAAATCCAAAACTACATAGCCCTGTGTGAACAGGGCAGACACTTTTTCACACCACTGTATGACACAATAACGTTGTTCATCGTCATAATAGTAGATATATCTCTGGGTGTATGATATTATAATGGACACTGATAGACAAAATTACATTTTTACAAAAATAATCAGCTGAATTATAAGTAAAATAATAGTTGCAGCTCTTTTTACATTATAGTGGGTGAGCCATAGATCAACTGTATCTACACAAAAGATGCAATGATGTGTAGGCTGCATGTCTTCAGAATGACAATTTCTCTTGTCTGATAAATCAATGTTGATCAGTAAAATCCGAGAACTGGCTTTGCCTACTGTCAAAGTTAAACTTCATACAAAATGTTTTATAACAGGAATCAGCTGTTATTCAGACAGCCTGATAATAAAGCTGTCCATGGGAAGAGGGGATCAGTCCATGCCTGAAAGTAAGGACACCTAGTGCGTTGCAAACCCTGCCAGAAGAGATAATGTATCAGTCGCTGTACTGTGGAGGGCCTTCTGTAGTCAGTAATCACAGTGGTCTGACACTGTACACCCATCACTGACATTAAGAACAGAGGGTCACAGTGGTTTTACAGTGACCCATTCATTGTGGATATGAAGTACATTTCCACTTAGCTGACAGATCATTTGAGGTCAGTGATTCTCCAAGTACAGTAAGATTATACCAACATTTGCTGACCAGGCTGGGAGGACTTATGAAGCAAGTCTGCCACCTTGTGGAGTAACAGTAGAACAACGACACAAGTAGGGTGATGCAGTGTTAACGTCTTTGATGAAGCATGATCTGGATCAGGCCTGAAGAACAGACAAATCATTTAACAACCTCCAGATGTGATCAACTGTTGTTGACAGACAGATGCCACCCAAGAGATCAGAAGAGCCACTAAACCTGTTTTTCATCAAGATGCCGTCTGACTTCTGCCAAACAGGAATAACCCCATAAAACAGATACCTTTATTTCTCTCTAAAAATGTCTTTGGAATCTTTGGGATCTCTTCCAGAATTTAAAATAAAGGCTGGTAGGTTTCTTTGATCTGAACAATATGAATTTGTAAAGACTAAAACAGTGATGGGCCCAAAACAGTTTGAGATTTTGTGACAGTTACAGGATTTGCCAATGGGAAAAACATGGGCTTTGCATGGTAAAATATATTACCTATAATAGGTAATAGTAAATGCACAGTAAGTATACTAGAGCGGCATGGAGGAGTTGGCTTTTAGGCCATTAAATATGCTACTGAGGGAATAGACAAAAACAGTTGATGGTGAACTTGCTCTTTAATATAGAACTTTGAAGGATGGATATTTGTAAAAGTTAAGAAATAAGACATCTTAAATTGAACCTGGACATATACATATCATGTATTCCTGAATACATCTTGATTACAAGGTCCGAGTTTGACTGAAAACCATTCAGATTTCATGCAGAACAATGTAACAGCCTTATTTCATCCATGTGATGCAACATAATCTACTTGAGGACTGCATTTTAAACCTTGAGCTGATGTGCCAGTGTATCCTCACTGTATGTATAAACAATGCAGTGTTACACTTATTATGCAGTGTTATTCTTATCTTAGGGTGTGTTCACATGAGCAGTGGTTCACAAATATATAAGTAGAACTCACTGCTTAGTTTTTAAACTTTTATATGATGGAACAGTATATGAAAAGATACACCTGTAGTTATAAACTCAGGTTAAAAAAAAAAAACAAAAAACAAAAAACCCTTGTCCTCTGATAGTAGCTTCAGCTACTGGTCCATATTTGGGCTCAGCCACTGGAGACCTCTGCTTCCTTGTAAAAAAGCTCAGTTTGAATGGCCAGCCAATTAAAAACAGTAGCGTCAATATGAACAAACCGTAAATTATGAGACAAAACCGGTATAACTGTAATGCTTGAGAGGCTGCTTACTATTACCAAAACATATTCAACACAACAGAGACTGAAGCACCACATAAAATCAGCTCAAAGTGCCTCTGAATGACAGACTCAGAAACCAGACTGCATGTATGTGCCATAACTTATGAAACTCTAACCTGTGACTGATTATCTACTGATAATAGAGCTGGGAAGTCACATGATGCTGTTAAAGCAACACTGGCAGAACATTACACAGCCCATTGTCTCCATATCAATATCAAACAACTAAATGTGCTTTGGCAGGTACAACAAAAGGAGTCTTGACTCTACCTGCTGACTGTTAAAAAGACAGCCTTGACTGATGATGACTTCACTTTGTACTCAAGCTGCAAACTCATGACTGCTTGGTTATGCCTGAACTCATCTTACCTCAACTGCTAATGAACATGTTTCCTCCATTAAAACAGCAATAAAATACAAAGAAAAAGAATGTTTTAGTATAAGGCTGTCAAGAAATGGTATGTACAAGTTATTACAATTATACAAGTTGCACTTCTAACTTCTACGTATTTAAAGAATGTAGTCATATGACTATATTGCCCTGTAAAATGCATTCAATGGACTATAACACTTCATATGTAGTTGGTTGTGAAACATATATTCCCTCTGGATGGCATTTTAAAAAGAGCATGTGATTCACATTTGCACTCCTCCATTATACCCAGTACCTGTGCAAAGGACATATTTAGCCTCTTATTGTGACTGAAGCAAGAAAATTATTCTGTTATAGCAATTATTCCAAAATAATGGCCTTAAACCTGAGTGTTCAATATACTCATGCACACAAGTATTCGTAAGGTATCATTCTGGTTTAGGCCCATTGCCAACATCACAAAAGACAGCAACTGTACTCAAATCAGCATGTTCAGCAGTCTCCCATGTGCAGCTTTATGTCATTATACTCCAAGTCCAAACCTCTTACATGGTGAAATGCCTTAATATGCTAATTCAGTCTATAGGGGACAGTTTTATGCAGTGCATCTAAAGTCTGTAAGGCTACATACAGGGGAGGGGAATGCCACATTAATTCTATCAACCCTATATGAAAAGTGATACTTTTCAGTTGTTGATGCAGGAAAGAGAAAAATATGTATAGAGTTGACACAGATGACAGGTGGTTAAGTACAGTATACTGAAAGTGTGTGAAAGTCACATTGTCTTTCTACCGTAAACCAAAGCTGGCAGTCATCCAATAGTCAAATTATACCGGTAGCAACCTGCAGGTTGAAATTCCACCTGGGGAGGCACAAGGACCTGAAGAAAGCACTGATTAATACCACCGTCCTTACGACACTCTGTCTGATATGAGCTTTACTGACAAATACAAAAACTGTCAGCCAAACATTTCTGGAATTTCCCCACTGTGGGATCAATAAAGTTCTACCTACCAAAAAAAGAAACATGCAAAATCCTGCAGAACACAGACACACCCTCACACAACATGGCCGCAGTCATGTGGTCATGCACATGTACTAGATTAGGCCTTTTCAAAGTCATGACTGAATAGGGCTGATTTGTGTTCCATGTACAATCATCCTGAGTTGTTCTGGTAAAAGGAAAAACTGCAAACTGTTTTGAGCCCCAGTCACTGACCCACAAGGTCTGTCCTTCAGGGTCAGCAATAAACAATCTGTCCATCAATTCATATTTGCGTCAATGCAAAAAGAAAAAAACTAAACCCAAAGTCTTAAGTGATGATTTCATATTCCAGTGTGACAAAAAAAAAAAAGCCTTGGACTGTAAAGTAATAATAATGCTACAGAAGTGACACTTTTATTGCAGGTCACTCTGTCACTAGTGATAAGGGTGTTGCTACTTGTCATTTTAACTAAGGGTACTGACCGGTTACTTGTTCATTTCACTCTCATTATGGGTCTAAATGCCTGATGGTTAGGGGAAAAACCCATGAACTTCCCCACTGCACATGACTGGGCAGGAAATAGTGCATGGTGCAGGGAAAGGAGAGGTATATGTTAAGAGAGGAGAAGGAAGACTAGACTGGTATCCAAGAGAAAAAGGGAGGAGAGTTTGGACATCTGACATGATGCAGTGAGGCCTGCAAAATAATGGGAGACAGTGAAAGATAAACAGAACATGAGACAGAAAGAAAGCAGTGACAGTAACAGACACACAGAGCCAGATCACAGCATAATATGAGCATGACTATAAACAAAGGGGACACATACACACCAAGACTGTCTGCTGCTGCAGGACAGTGGCTGATTCAAGGCAAGAAAACAAACGGATGGACGGAACTACACTTATAGAAAAAGGCATGCAAAGGCCATGCAAAATGCACACACACACTGCCATGACAGGATGCCATGAACTGCTGACAACAGCCTCTACACAGAATACAGTCGGTGTTGTGTGCATCTGAATATAACTAAGACTATGTCAACATTTCCTCAAGCTCAAGCACAACCTGCACAGATGGAAACACATAAACTGCTTCAATTTGACTTTAACCTGCTGTGCTCATTACTGACTTACAAATATGTTTACCTATTAGCTAAGCAACTACTCAAACCTTTTTCTCCATTTCCATTTTGATGTAGCACGTATATTAGTATTTCAGAGAAATCCATTTCGATTGCTTTTATAGCCAACAGCTAAATAACGCCACAATATTCAATAAAGTTCCATTATGAGTTCTTGGGTGAGGCTGACTAAACCGCTGAAATCCCTCCATCCCCTGCAGGCATTACTGTTGTACTCAACATGAATCTCCTGCCTAACCAGAACACAGGACAGTGCAGTGGTAACACTAGACTGCTGCCACAACAGTGCTCCATTTCTCTGGGGCCACAGTTTATCAGCTGTATACAACACAACTCCTAATCAGGGCCCATCTCTACAGCATAGAGTTTGAACATATCCACTGCATCTGCATGTGAGGATTGAGAGGTTTCTTGCCTGGTGTTACTCTATTTAACCCAACAGTGTACTTTTAGGAACTACCTTAAACTCAGCAACCACATTTGAGCAGCAAAGCTAACAGGAAAACAGAATTGAGTATATGCATATATAAATAAAACATTGCTCAGTTCCCTTAGGGTAGTAGAAACCACAGATCCAGGGGAAAAGACTAAAGCTAATGTGAGAAGGGGAAAGGGAGACACAAGGAGAAATGAAAGCTGGCATGAAGCAGTACAACGGGGAAAATATAGCCATACTGAAAAGGGTCCTGAGCTAAAGGAGGTGGATGATGGGAGGTTAACCGGAGGGAACATCTGCTGAATCACCAGCTCCATCAGTAACTCAACATTTCCACTACTTCTCTCCCAGCCACTGATATTATTCATTATTTAAAACAGCAATGTCCATTGAGCTATATTTCACCCAATGTCTTCAGAGTGACCTCAGGGGACAGGATATCAAGCAAATGTGACAGTGGACCTAGACATCTGACTGATAGGAAACCAATTGCAGGATGTGGTTAAAAGCAGAGCTTCAGTTGCCTTACAGTTATCATCAGATAGACAACCATAATCAGACATTGTAAATCATACTTGGTTGTTTGATGTGATGTGCATTTCACCGCACTTTTCCTTCAAAATCAACATCTGTTTCAGTTTTACTGCAGAAGAAAAAAATGCACTGCAGCCTGAACTACAACGACCAAATAATAACAACTAAAATGATAAATCTTAACCTGAAAAACAAAGTTTACACTGGAATAAACAGCACAGGCTGTCCTCACCTGTCATCCTCCCCTTCAGCATGCTGAGTCCTGAGGCCTGCAGCAGCAGCAGCCATGAAAGCGCTGGCCTCAGCTGACATCCCTATGCGGGCAAGTGTTCCAGCAGCAATGCTGGCTTCTGCAGCCCCCTCTCCCCCAACTGCCACCCCCAGTCTGGGCAAACCAAGAAGGCCTTGGTGCTGGAGCAGAAGCTTCTGGGCATCCTCCAGCTGGGAGGGTTTTATGGAGCTTGCTCCTCCAGGTACCTGGGTGAGGGTTGCACCAGGGGTGAGAATGGGCTTTAGGTCAGCTTTCAGTGCAGTCAGTGGCATGTAGGGGGTTCCATGGGTGCACGCTGCTGGGACTGTGGCAGTAGAGGGGGGCTGGACTTGTGGCTGTGGGTGAAGCTGTGTTAGAGCTGGAAGGGTCTGTGGCTGTCCTGCTGCAGGTGGGGCTACCTGACCTGGGTGGGGCAGTTGCTGAGTAATGCTGACCAGTGGCTGTGCCATGACCCCTGGCACTGGTGTTAAAGTGACTCCTGTTGTAACATGTGGCGGTGGAGGCTGGACCTGGGTCTGGAAAGGAGCAGTGGGCTGGATGAAGTCTGGCTGTCGGACACTTCCGGAAGGCAGGACCCCTACATGGAGCTGAGGTGCAGGATATGCTACCTGGGGCTGAGCCTGACTGGGATCCACAACATAGGGTAATTGCTGGGCTACTACAGGGAGAGGCTTACTTACACCAACCTGTGGTGTCAGCTGTGGTGTTGCTGTGAGGAGTGTCACAGGCACCACTGGTTTCTGCATGTGAGCCCCACCAACAACCTCCTGGGGTGAAACATAGGACAGAGGAGTGGTTTGGGCCGGTCCCTGTGGTGGGCTCTGGATGGCTTGTGGACTAGTGAAGTCTTGGCTTGGAGGTTGATAGGGCTGCAGTGTGTGAGGTGGCTGTGCAGCAGGTATGCCTGGACTAATCCCAGTGTTACCTGCCTCTGTCTCTGCAGCT